>NC_057848.1:40029365-40331615 GCF_910594005.1 Cervus elaphus | reverse complement strand
TTCATAGGGTAAGTAACATGGAACAGTCTGGATTTGGGCATGAGAACAGGATAGAGGATGCAGGTGAGGGTGTAACCAATAGTCTGCTTGAATCTAAGTGTATCAAAATCAGCTAAACTATGGTCCAAATGATAAGCCTAAAATTATATGCCACAGCAGGATTCTAAATCAAAGAGCCATCCCCACAAGATCAACTTCAGGAGTAGCCCAGAGACTACTGACTAAGCCAACAAAGCTTCTTTCTTCTTTGCCTTCTTTAGAGGACCACGCACCTACTGGGCTTTTTGAGTATGGTCAATCCTGGGAGGCGGAGAAGGCAATGGCACCCCACTCCAGTACTCTTTCCTGGAAAATCCCATGGACGGAGGAGCCTGGAAGGCTGCAGTCCATGGGGTTGCAAAGAGTCGGACACGACTGAGCGACTTCACTTTCACTTTTCACTTTCATGCATTGGAGAAGGAAATGGCAGCCCACTCCAGTGTTCTTGCCTGGAGAATCCCAGGGATGGTGGAGCCCGGTGGGCTGCCATCTATGGGGTCGCACAGAGTCGGACACGACTGAAGTGACTTAACAATCCTGGGAGGCAAAGTGAATTAATGAAGGGAGAATTATTGGCAAGTCCAAAGTGTCTAACCCCTCTGCTAGGAATGGCTTAAAAAAACATTCAAGCTCACAGACATAGAGAACAGACTTGTGGTTGCCAAGGGGGAGAGAGTATGGGGGAGGGATGGACTGAGAATTTGAGGTTGGTAGATGCAGACTACTATATTTTGTTGTTGTTTGGTCTCTAAGTTGTGTCCAGCTCTTTTGCGACACCCATGGATTATAGCCCGTCAGGCTCCTCTCTCCATGGGGTTTCCCAGGCAAGAATACTGAAGTGGGTTGCCATTTTCTTTTCCAGGGGATCTTCTTGACCCAAGGATCAAACCCGCATCTCCTGCATTGGTAGGTGTATTCTTTACCACTAAGCCACCAGGGAAGCCCAAATTATTATGTTTAGAATGAATAAACACCAAAGTCCTATGATATAGCACAGGGAATTATATTCAATATCTTGAGATAAATCATAATGGAAAAGAATATGAAAAATAATATGTATATATATACATATAGAAATATATATGTATAATTGGATGTATAGTTTAAAATGTATAGTTTTATATATATATGTATATATGTATAACTGAATCAGGAGCTTCCCAGGTGGCAATAGTGGTAAAGAAACCACCTGCCAATGCAGGAGACGTAGAGACGCAGGTTCGATCCCTGGGTCAGGAAGATCTCCTGGAGGAGGACATGTATTCTTGCCTGAAGAATCCTATGGACAGAGGAGCCTGAAAGGCTATAATCCATAGCATTGCAAAGAGTCAAACATGACTGAAGCAACTTAGCAAGCACACACGAATATATAACTGAATCATTTTGCTATAGAGCAGAAGTTAATACAACATTGTAGACCAACTACTCCTCCATTTAAAAACCTAATCTTTCAATATGGATCAAAAGGGAAGGGCACTGAACACAAAGTGGAGCCAGGTTAAGTTCTGAAAAGAACAATCATCACTTGGTTCTTGAGAGACTAAAGGGGAAGAGGGAACCACACATATCTGGAAAACTGTTGAGAGTAGGGGGTACCTCCTCGATGATCTCATGATTGCTAATGACAGTGGAAACTGATATTAATAAAACCTCTTTGGAGAACAATTTTGCAATATATGGATCAAGAGTCTTAAGATGTCTTTGACCCTGTAATTTTTACTTTAGGGAATCTATCTTTAGCAAAACTACTAAATATAGGGGTAAAGTTTTATTCTTTTTTTTTTTTTTTGACCACGCCTCATGGCATGTGAGGATCTTAGTTCTCTGACTAGGGATCGATTCTGTGCTCCTTGAGTGAAAGCATGGAGTCCTAACCACAGAACCACCAGGGAAGTTTCTGAAAGAGTTTTATTCTTAACAAAAGACCTATGACAGATCTGGCAATTTTGGTAGCATGATTGATGAGTATGAAGGGTGAACATGTTTTTTTCTTTTCCGGCTGCAATGGTCTTACTGGAAAAGGGGCCTAATCTGGCAAAGACTTTACTACTACTTATTTTTGTCACATGAACACGAACCTCTGATTTTAACCTTTTACATGTATCCTTACATTAAGAAAGGCTGAGATCACTGAGGGTTTAATCACTTTATGAAAATGTTTGTTGCAGATTTTCTTAAATATCAAGTCCTGTTTAGCATATTTATCTATTTCTTTACAGAGAAATTTTAAACTGGAAAGCATCTGACTGTCTTATCCTCTGTAAATTCCTCTCATGGAACAGAGTAATGGGCAGCATTGCCAATTGAAAATCAACCAGGAATATTATTTCAAAGTCATTTTGTCCTTAAGGAAAATAAATTTCTATGCAACATTTCAAGAGCACAGTGCTTTCATAAAGCTGAGTACATCTGAGGTTCCTTTCCTGACTTAGGCCCATTCTCCACAGCAAGATTTCATGCAAATTCTCTGCTCATTTTACTTTGAACACATATCTGAATACAGAGCACCTTCTTGGCTACTACCGAAAGGCCCAGAATTTCAAAAGTTAGAATAGGATCAATAGGTTTGGAAAGGCCAGAAAAAGTTATACACTAAGCCCCTATAATGTTGATGAACACAGAATATGAAAGACTATTCTGAATTGGTAGTTCCACAAAATAGTCTCTTACCTTTGTTATCTGAGCATATCCTTGGGGTCTAGGGTAAAATTAATTTTTAGTTGATCATCTGTTTATGTAATTAGTGTAATTATGCTTTATTACATAATTAGTGTAAGTGCATGTAATCAGCTATAACATATAATTACATAATTGAGTCATTGTAAAAAATCCTTGTGAAACTTAATGCTTTCTGTATCTGCCAAAGATAAATACTTTTTTTTTAAATTAGGATTAGTTAAAGTGGGTTTTTGTTTGCTCTTGGAGTGGTTACCTTGCTCAAGTGTTAAGAGATTCCAGATAACATTTCAAATGACTACGCTTTCAGTTTCCTATCTTTCCAAATTTCATGGTGAAAATCAGACTGTCCTCCAAACCCATTGTTTATCTAATGCACAGTAGATCACTTAAAAATAGCTCTCTGGGGTGTGGGTGGGGGTCAGGGTGGGTGGGTGGGTGGGAGGGAGATTCAAGAGGGAGGGGATATATGTATACTTATGGTTGATTCATGTTGCTGTATGGCAGAAACCAACACAACACTGTAAGAATTTTTTAAAATATATTTAAATTTAAAAAATAGAGAAAATAAGTGCTAAAGTCCAAACTATAAAACTTTTATAAGATAATAAGGGAATATATCTTCATGAAAAAGCTTAATTAAAAAAAAGCTCCCTATACAATGTTTGGGGCTTTGAAGATGCTCAGGTGCAATGCAAGATGAAACTAGCAAGAGACATTGATGCATTTTAAATCCATTTACATGTAACAATGTACACTGGAAATTTTTCGTTATTTGAACTCAGGACACCAGATTTGAGTTTTTTTACTTTTTAAATAATCTAGTGAAAAATAAATTTATTATGTTCTTTGCCCATAAGGAAGGTTTGAGGTGGGAATTTTTTAATTGTATCCTGTCCATCTAATTTTTTATGTTGTTTGTTTCTACGTTATATAAATGAATTAAAATGGTATTTACAGATAATGGTAAAAAAATTAATCTGCCCTTATCTACAGAATAAAGGTGGGTTGTAAGGATTTATTTTTCTGGAAGAAGGGGACTTCCAATCACTAAAATTATTCAATTAAACGTGCTTTTAGAGGATGTCTTAAATGCAATTATTGCCTGGGATTATAAATTTTACTAAGTGACTCCTGAAATCCCTTCTGGCTCTTGGATTCTATAATGTCTCTTTCCATGAATCCAGGCAAATGAGAAAATCAGTTTAGTTACTAATGAGCAGGATGGCATTGCATTGCTACAAATATATCTGTTGGGGAAGAGATGATTGTCCTCAAGCCATTTAGGATGTGTCCCCTTCTTGGTTTTTCTCTATTATAAACAAAGATCCACAAAACATATTTTTATACACATCTTTATACACCTGACTAATTCCTTCTTGGGAAAATGTTTAGAGGTGAAACTGTTAGGTCAAAGTGTATACACATTCACAATTTTCATTATACTGTCAAAGTGCTCCTTGCCGCAACCAGAAAGCTTACACTAGTTACCGCCCCTCGGTTCAGTTCAGTTCAGTTCAGTTGCTCAGTCGTGTCCGACTCTTTGCGACCCCATGAATCGCAGCAAGCCAGGCCTCCCTGTCCATCTCCAACTCCCAGAATCTACCCAGACCCATGTCCATCGAGTCGGTGATGCCATCCAACCATCTGCTATCGTCCCCTTCTCCTCCTGCCCCCAATCCCTCCCAGCATCAGGGTCTTTTCCAATGAGTCAACTCTTTGCATGAGGTAGCCAAAGTATTGGAGTTTCAGCTTCAGCATCAGTCCTTCCAATGAACACCCAGGACTGATCTCCTTTAGGATGGACTGGTTGGATCTTCTTGCAGTCCAAGGGACTCTCAAGAGTCTTCTCCAACACCACAGTTCAAAAGCATCAATTCTTCTGCGCTCAGCAGAACCGTCCAACTCTCACATCCATACATGACCACTGGAAAAACCAAAGCCTTGACTAGACAGACCTTTGTTGGCAAAGTAATGTCTCTGCTTTTAAATATGCTATCCAAATTGGTCATAACTTTCCTTCCAAGGAATAAGCGTCTTTTAATTTCATGGCTGCAATCACCATCTGCAGTGATTTTGGAGCCCCCCAAAATAAAGTCTGCCACTGTTTCCACTGTTTCCCCATCTATTTCCCACGAAGTGATGGGACTGGATGCCATGATCTTAGTTTTCTGAATGTTGACTTTTAAGCCAACTTTTTCTGCCCCTGCCTTAAT
The DNA here is from genome assembly GCF_910594005.1 of Cervus elaphus. Lineage (NCBI taxonomy): Eukaryota > Metazoa > Chordata > Mammalia > Artiodactyla > Cervidae > Cervus > Cervus elaphus. Next base: position 40,326,684 of record NC_057848.1, on the reverse strand, counting down.
CTATTTCAATTTGATGAGTATTTTATTATGTCTTGGTTTTTGTTGACACTCTTTTTATTTCTAATGAACTGGTCATATTTCCATGTTTTTACTGATCATTTATATGCATGCTACTGAGTGGCAGAAGAGAAATGGGGTCAGCTAATTTATAGGCTATGGGCCAGAATCAGCCAATGTGCCAAACTTAGCCTAGTAGCCTCTCGTTGTTGTATGTTCTGCAAATAAGAATGTTTTTACATTTTTGCATCATTGGTAAAAATATCCAAAGAAGAATAATATTTCATGACACATGGAAATTCCATGAAATTCAAATTTCTTTGTCCATAAATAAAGTTTTATTGGAACACAGCCACATCCATTCTTTTACATAATATCTCTGGCTGCTTTCTCACTATGACAGCAAAACTGAATAGTTTTGACAGGCACTTTGTGGCCAGAAAAACCTAAAATATTTACTATCTTGTCCTCACAGAAAAAGTTTTATGAACCTGTGGTAGAGAGTAATGATTAAGAGGACAGATTTCAGGGCCAAGACTTCCTGAATTCACATACCTGCTCCACCATCTGCTATTTATTTGATTTGGACAGTATATTTAATTCTCTGTGCCTCAATTTTTATTCATCTGTATAATAAGAGAAAATAATAATACTTGAAATATTTTGAGAATTAGGTGAATTTATCACTTAATGCCTAGTGTAAGTGCTATATTATCTATTATTAATACTCTTTTTAGTATAAATCTATCTTCCATGGGCTTCCCAGGTGGTGCTAGTGTAAAACCCTGCCTGCCAATACAGGAGACAAAAGAAACATGGGTGCAATCCCTGGGTTGAGAAGATCCCCTGGAGGAGGGCATGGCAACCCACTCCAGTATTCTTGCCTGGACAATCCCATGGACAGAGGAGCCTGGCAGGCAACAGTCCATAGGGTTGCATACAGTCAAACACACGTATTTTTCATATTCTTTACCTATCTTTCCTTTTTTTGTTGTCTATTAAATTAAGGAAGCTTTTACTTAGTAAAGAGTTTAGCTCTGAGCTATTATGTATTCTATTTTTCTTTTTCAGTTTGCTGGTGATTTTTCAACCTTAAATGTAACTTCAGTTGACTCTAAGCAAGCATACTTTCAATTTCTTACCTTAATTCTAGTTGTGATTTTAGAAAATATTAGTGAACAAAGGGGGTCAAAATGAAATCATCTAGTCCAACTACCTTTCTTAAGCTTGCAATAGTTGAGAATTCACTACTTCCTCTACTGGGTTCTCCTGCTGCTCCCATTTTGAATTCTCATGATTAGAAAGGACAAATCAAGTCTCTCTTCTTTGTGTAAAACCTCCAAACATGGGAAAAAAAACTATCCTCTCACCTTCACCTTCTCCGACCCATACCTCTATTCCAGGACTTCATTTTTGTATGCTGAACCTGTCGAAAGCCTTCAAGTGGTTTTCCCATGACATGGGTTCTTGATCCTGTTCACCATTACCATTCTTCCTCTTTAAACAATCCAATTTGTCATGAGGCCTTCTGTTCCATGCCTTAATCTGCAATGTGAAAATATCAGGTTTAACACAGTGTTGCAATTAACTTCTAATACCTCATCACATCCCTTATTAGGGCTTGGGGAATTCACAGCTCCAAATTCTCAAAGCCTCTCTCTTTTATTGATCAAAACCATTTATATTGTAAATTGCTTGCTCCTGGGATTTATCCAGACATCAACATAGCACACACTCTGTAAAGTGAGATCCAGAGACTTTTTACAGCATATTAAATAAGTGCTTGTGGGACTTTTGGCCTTCATATGTGGCACTGGGGTGAAAAGTATACTTATTGTTGCCTCCAATAATTTGCACAGCTGGCACACCTTCTCATGGTCATAATGATGTTTTGGGCTTTGATACAGACACAGCTCAAAACTTAGAACTGGAATGTGCTTATACTGATATAGATTGATACAAAGTTTTTCTGATCCTGGGAAAGATTGAGGGCAGGAGGACAAGGGGGCGACAAAGGATGAGATGGTTGGATGGTATCACCGACTCAATGGACATGAGTTTGAGCAGACTCCGAGAGATAGTGAAGGACAGGGACAGGGAAGCCTGGCATCCTGCAGCTCATGGAGTCAAAAAGTGTTGGACACAACTTAGCGACTGAACAACAACATAGAGTGAGAAAAGTATCAGAGCTGCATTCTTTCCTGGCAGAATCTTAAAGCAGGTTAGCGTGCATTTCCCAGTGGCCAACAAAGCTAAGAACTGCCAGAATACATTTCAGGTAATAAAATGTTATTTATCTTGACTAATCATAAGTAAAATTTACATAAATATATTAATAACTTTCCCGTGCTATCCAAATGGCATATGGAGTCACATTTGTGGTTTCATAAAGCTACTATTTAAGGTAAAGCTGGTCCAACAGTAAACAAGTTTGTGAAAAATACAGTGACTTGGAGTAACATGTTTCCTCAATTGCTTTCCTCAATAAACTTTTAACTCTCAAACAAAAATAAAAAATATACAGTAAAAAATAATAGGCTAAAAATCAAGGAAAATGTCTTTTATTTTCCTATTTTGTAAAACTATAAAACACTAGGATTTTATACCCTTCCTAAATACACATTGTCACTAATGCTTATCACATAATAAAGTAGGGGGGTTTTAAAATAAGAAAACCTGCAACTGAGTCAGTCACATGGTGTTATCTATGACCAGTATAGAGACAGCATATTCTGCAGCCCTTACTGGTTCTACAACACCTCTGTGAAGCCAGACATCAGTTTGGCTGGCAGGATCAGAAGAGCTATATGTAATGTATATATATATGTGTATATATACATATATACATATAAAGCTATACACAGTTAATATCTACATCTCATTGAGTTTGGGGATAGGTATATACCTGTGAAGCTATCACCACCATCAAGGCTTTAAACATAACCATCACCTCCCAAAGTTTCTTTCCACCCTCTTTATTATCATTTTTTTAATTCAGAAAAGCTTTTAAATTGATATTTTTCCTGCCTTGCCATAGAAGTGAGACAGGACCTCTCCTGCTTAGGTCCAAGGTCTATATGTTAAAATGGCTTAATAAAAAAAAAGAATGAAATAATGCCATTTGTAGCAACATGAATGGACCTACAAATTATCATAAGTAATTCAAAGACAAATATCATATGATATCACTTACATGTGGAATCTTAAAAATGATACAAAACAGAAACAGACTCACCAAAATGGAAAGTGTGAGATAGAATTTGGGATTAACAGATGCTCACCACTATATATAAAATAAAGACCTACTTATAGCAGAGGGAACTATACTCCTATAATAAATTATTATGGAAAAGAATCTGAAAAAGAATATATATATATAACTGAATCACTTTGCTGTATATCTGAAATACTGTAAATCAACTAACTTAAATAAAAACATAAAAAATAATTTTCAAATGTCTTATATTAGAGAAATCTTCATGTTCCCATGGTAAAATTATATAACTCCTTTCCAGGTCAGCACGTTTCTATCACTATAACAACCAAAGAGGTTAAAGGAGAACTTATGACCTTCAATTATGACCTCAATCTAGACAGTCAGTCCTGAGGGGGGCCCTTCTTATCTCCTTGTGCACTCAAAGCACCTTGTTAACAATCTGCTGAACATTCTTCCATTTGCATTTCTCTCATTTGTCAAGAATCAATAGATCAGACAAATACTCCCAGATTAAAAAGTTCCTACTTATAAACTGGGAGAAAAGTGAGAAGCATTTTAAAGTGACAAGAAGGTACTGTCTATTGATAGCCACTCAACTTAACAACCTCAGATATGCAGATATGGTATCACCTGGCAGAAAACGAAGAGGAACTAAAGAGCCTCTTAATGAGGGTGAAAGAGGAGAGTGAAAAAGCTGGCTTAAAACTCAAAATTACAAACATTAAGATCATGGCATCCGGTCCCATCACTTCATGGGAGATAGATGGGGGAAAAGTGGCAGATTTTATTTTCTTGGGCTCCCAAATTACCTTGGATGGTGACTGCAGCCACAATATTAAAAGATGCTTGCTCCTTGGAAGAAAAGTTATGACAAACCTAGACAGCGTATTAAAAAGCAGAGACATCACTTTGCCGACAAAGGTCTGTACAGTCAAAGCTGTGGTTTTTCCAGTAGTCATGTACGGATGTGAGAGTTGGACCATAAAGAAGGCTGAGTGCTGAAGAACTGATGTTTTTGCACTGTGGTGTTGGAGAAGATTCTTGAGAGTCCCTTGGACAGCAAGGAAATCAAACCAGTCAGTCTTAAAGGAAATCAGCCCTGAATATTCATTGGAAGGACTGATGCTGAAGCTGAAACTCCAATACTTTGGCTACCTGATTTGAAGAACCAACTCATTAGAAAAGACCCTGATGCTGGGAGATTGAGGGCTGGAGAAGGGGATGACAGAGGACGAGATGGTTGGATGACATCACCCACTCAATGGACATGAGTTTGAGCAAACTCTGGGAGATAGTGAAGGACAGGGAAGCCTGGCTTGTTGCAGTCCATGGAGTTGCAAAGAGTTGGACATGATTTAGTGAATGAACAACAACAACTTAATCTATGAGCTATAACATGACCCAATCTTAGGGAACAATGGAAAAGCTTTGCTAAACTGAGCAACTTTGCATATAGACTCCTACTATTTGAGGGGGGATTCTACCTCAAATATTCTACCTCAAATATTCTACCTCAAATATTCTACCACCTTAGATTCCAAATGAAATGTCCTCTTCATAGATCCTGGGATGAGGCTTCTGGAGCAAGAAGGGGTGTTATAGAAAATAAAGCTATGTCTTGTACCTCTGAGTTGAAAGTTGTCAACTGTGACATGTGTATGTGTATACACATGGGAAAAACATCTGAAAAGGATTTCCTACATTGACAATGTATAGAAAAAGTAAGCTCTTTCCTCTAAAATCTTTACATCTCTAAAGATAATAGATTTCTTATTAGAAAGCAACTTTTAAAAATAGTATGCTTTGTTTTGGGCTTCCCAGGTGGCTCAGTGGTAAAGGATCTGCCTGCCAATGCAGGTGATGCAAGAGATGAGGATTCTATCCCTGGGTCAGGAAGATTCCCCTGAAACAGGAAATGGCAACCCACTCCAGTATTCTTGCCTGGAGAATTCCATGGACAGAGGAGCCTGGCAGGCTATGGTCCATGGGGCTGCAAAGAGTCAGAGAGGACTGAGTGACTGAGCACCCAGAGCACATATCTTGTTTTATACGTGAAGACAGGGGCCAAAAAATGACCATAAAATCTTGTATAAATTCAAATAGAACACATCTGGTGATTATTTTCTAACCTCCACTGGTCCCTGTTTTCAAAGGGGGTTCGGCTAAAATCTTATTTTCTGGGAGAGATGGGCAGTACCATCCATAGGGAGAGGAGGGAAGAGCATGCACAGTCCCTTTTATTCCCCACAGTGATGTGCTCATGGGGAAGAGAGTTAAGAGTGACTGTCAAGAAATTCAAGACTTCCCAAACTCAACTGCAGCTCAGCATCACTCAGGGAAATATATTTTATTCTCCAAATACACATTTATGAGCCCCACCTTGACCTACTAAATGAGAAAAGTAAATTACCTAGGGATTTGTTAATTTATTTATAACAGGCAATGCATAAATATGGTTCTAGATGCAGAAGATAAAATTGTAGGCATCTAATAAAAAGTAATCTTGTTCACTCCTCTTCTCTAGTCCCCCTATCCTGAGGAAACCACTGTTACCAGTTTAATGAGTATAGTGGTACCAGTTTCTTGAGTATTTTATGAAAATAACTTCTGTATATTCAAGCAAATATGTGTATAAATATCATTTTTTATAGAGTAACAAACTATACAAACCACTTTGCACTTGCCATAAGGTTTTGAAATTTTTCAATAGTATTACACAAAGGAATATCATTTTTCCCCCCACAGTTTCACAGCATTCCACTATTTGGATAAGCAACAATACATTTAAAAATTCTCCTGTGTGTGTTCAGTCACTTCAGTTATGTCTGACTCTTTGCAACGGTATGGACTGTAGCCTGCTAGGCTCTTCTGTCCATGAGATTCTCCAGGCAAGAATACTGGAATGAGTTGCCGTGCCCTTGTCCAGGGGATCTCTTATGTCTTCTACATTGGCAGGCGGGTTCTTTACTACTACCGCCGGTTTAGATTTTCTTTCCCACATTTTCTGATATTACACAACAATGCTACAGTAAATATTCTCATACTTATGATATTTGCACATGTACAAGTGTCTACGTGGGCTTTGCAGGTGGTGCTAGTGGTAAACAACTCACCAGTGCAGGAGACATAAGAGACATGGGTTCAATCCCTGGGTCAGGAAGATCCCCTGGAGGAGGCCATGGTAACCCACTCCAGTATTCTTGCCTGAAGAATCCCCATGGACAGAGGAGACTGGTGGGCTACAGTCCATAGGGTTGAAAAGAGTTGGACATGACTGAAGTGACTTCACATGCACACACAAGTGTCTACATAGTATAAATCCCTAGAAATAGAATTTTCTAATCAAAAGATATGTGATTTTTATTTGAATGAATATTGCCAAAGACCTTCCACAAAAAAAAAAAAAATGCCAATTCTCATTAAGAACTTGTAGATTTTTATAAAATCCCACTAGGAGTTCTGATCATTAGAATTTGAGACCAGTGGTCTAGAATATTGGCTAGTGGGCAAAGCTTGAATCCTCTGCCTGTGTTTATGCAAAATCACTTCTTTGAAACTTTCCCTGTGTCATCTAGCCCAATACTCCTCAGACTTTAAATGTGCATATGAATCATTGGGAGGATGGTGACTCTTGTTAAATGACAGATAACTTGAAATTCTTATTATAATAAGCTTCTGGGTGAGGCCAAGGCTGTGGTTCAGGGGCCATACTTTGAATAGCAAAGGGACTCTGCTATTAGCAGCACAGAGATTAGTGCTTAAATTTTACTATTTAGCACAGTAGTGCTCAAATATTTCACTCTCAGGACCTCTCAGAAGTCTCAACATTATAGAGTGCCCCCTCCACCCAAAAAAAGCATTGCTGATGTGATGCATATATAATGGAATATTCAGTTCAGTTCAGTTCAGTTGCTCAGCTGTGTCCGACTCTTTGCGACCCCATGAATCACAGCACACCAGGCCTCCCTGTCCATCACCAACTCCCGGAGTTTACTCAAACTCATGCCCATCGAGTCGGTGATGCCATCCAGCCATCTCATCCTCTGTCCTCCCCTTCTCCTTCTGCTCCCAATCCCTCCCAGCATCAGGGTCTTTTCCAATGAGTCAACTCTTCGCATGAGGTGGCCAAAGTACTGGAGTTTCAGCTTCAGCATCAGTCCTTCCAATGAACACCCAGGACTGATCTCCTTTAGGATGGACTGGTTGGATCTCCTTGCAGTCCAAGGGACTCTTAAGAGTCTTCTCCAACTCCACAGTTCAAAAGCATCAATTCTTCAGCGCTCAGCTTTCTTCACTGTCCAACTCTCACATCCATACATAACCACTGGAAAAACCATAGCTTTGACTAGATAGACCTTTGTTGACAAAGTAATGTCTCTGCTTTTTAATATGCTGTCTAGGTTGGTCATAACTTTTCTTCCAAGCAGTAAGCCTCTTTTAATTTCATGGCTGCAATCACCATCTGCAGTGATTTTGGAGCCCCCCAAAATAAAGTCTGCCACTGTTTCCACTGTTTCCCCATCTATTTCCCATGAAGTGATGGGACTGGATGCCATGATCTTAGTTTTCTGAATGTTGAGCTTTAAGCCAACTTTTTTACTCTCCTCTTTCACTTTCAGTTGTGTCCAACTCTTTGCAACCCCATGGGGGTCCATGGTACTCTCTAGGTCAGAATACTGGAGTGGGTAACCTTTCCCTTCTCCAGGGGATCTTCCCAACCCAGGGATTGAACCCAGGTCTCTCGTACTGCAGGCAGAGCCTTTACTAGCTGAGCCACAAGGGAAGCCCTTTCACTTTCATCAAGAGGCTTTTTAGTTCCTCTTCACTTTCTGCCAAAGGGTGGTGTCATCTGCATATCTGAGATTATTGATATTTCTCCCGGCAATCTTGATTCCAGCTTGTGCTTCATCCAGCCCAGCGTTTCTCATGATGTATTTTGCATATAAGTTAAATAAGCAGGGTGACAATATACAGCCTTGATGTACTCCTTTTCCTATTTGGAACTAGTCTGTTGTTCTATGTCCAGTTCTAATTGTTGCTTCCTGACCTGCATATAGGTTTCTCAAGAGGCAGGTCAGGTGGTCTGTTATGCCCATCTCTTTCAGAATATTATTCACCCACAAAAAAGAACAAAATAAATGCCATTTACAATGACATGGATGGGCCTAGGGAGTGTCATACTGAGTGAACTCAGACAAAGACAAAATCATATGATATCACTTGTATGTGTAATCTTAACACCTGCTATAAATGAACCTATTTGCAGAAAAGAATTAGAGTCACAGATGTAGAAAACAAACTTATGTTCACCAGCGGGGAAACAGGTGAGGGGAGGGATAAATTGGGACACTGGGATCGACATATACATAGCTATATATAAAATAGATAACTAATAAATACCTACTGTATGGCATAGGGAACTCTACTCAATACTCTGTAATAGCCTAAATGGGAAAAGAATCTAAAAGAGAGTGGATATGTGTATATGTATAACTGATTCACTTTGCTGTGAAGCGGAAACTGACAACACTGTAAATCAACTATACTCTAATAAAAATTAATATAAAATGTGCTAAAAAAGGTTTGTTTCTGTGGGTTCAATCATTTAATATTTACCATATTTAGAATTAAAACTGGATTTTAAAACTTTATTTATTTATTTTAATTGCAGGATGATTACTTTACAATATTGTGATGGGTTTTGCCACACATCAACATGAATCAGTCACAGGTATACATGTGTACCCCCATCCTGAACCCCGCTTCCACCTCCCTCCCCACCATTTCCTTCTCGGTTGTCCCAGAGCACTGGCTTTGGGTGCCCTGCTTCATGCATTGAATTTGCACTGGTTGTCTGTTTTACATATGGTAATGTACATGTTTTAATGCTATTCTCTCAAATTATCCCACCCTTGCCTTCTCTCACTGAGTCCAAACGTCTGTTTTGTACGTCTGTGTCTCCTTTGCTGCCCTGCATGTAGGATCATTAGTCCCTCTTTCTAAATTCCATATATATGCATTAATATACAATATTTTTCTTTCTCTTTCTGACTTATATCACTGTGTATAACAGGCTCTAGGTTAATCCACCTCATTAGAATTGACTCAAATGCATTCTTTTTTTACAGCTGAGTAATATTCCATTGTGTATATGTACCACAACTTCCTTATCCATTCATCTGGCAATGGATATTTGCCATGTCCTAGCTTCCATGTCCTAGCTATTGTAAATAGTGTTGCAATGAACACTGGGGTACATGTGTCTCTCTCAATTCTGGTTTCCTCAGCCCATATGCTCAGCAGTGGATTGCTGGGTCATATGGCAGTTCTATTTCCAGTTTTTTAAGGAATCTCCACACTGTTTTCCATAGTGGCTGTACTAGTTTGCATTCCCACCAACAGTGTAAGAGGGTTCCCTTTTCTCCACACCCTCTCCAGCATTTATTGTTTGTAGACTTTTTGATGATGGCCATTCTGACGGGTGTGAGATGATACCTCATTGTGGTATTGATTTGTATTTCTCTAATGAGTGATGTTGAGCATCTTTTCATGTGTTTATTAGCCATCCGTATGTCTTCTTTGGAGAAATGTCTGTTTAGGTCTTCTGCCCACTTTTTGATTGGATTGTTCATTTTTCTGGTATTGAGCTGCATGAGTTGCTTGTATATTTTGAAGATTAATTCTTTGTCAGTTGTTTTGTTTGCTGTTATTTTCTCCCATTCTGAAGGCTGTCTTTTCACCTTGCTTATAATTTCCTTTGTTGTGCAAAAGTTTTAAAATTTAATTAGGTCCTATTTTTTAGTTTTTGTTTTTATTTCCATTACTCTGGGAGGTGGGTCATAGAGGATCTTTCTGTGATTTATGTCGGAGAGTGTTTTGCCTGTGTTTTTCTCTAAGAGCTTTATAGTTTCTGGTCTTATATCTAGGTTTTTAATCCGTTTTGAGTTTATTTTTGTATATGGTGTTAGGAAGTGTTCTAGTTTCATTCTTTTACATGTAGTTGACCAGTTTCCCCAGTACCACTTGTTGAAGAGACTGTCTTTTGTCCATTATATGTTTTTGCCTCCTTTGTCAAAGATAAGGTGTCCATAGGCGTGTGGATTTATCTCTGGATTTTCTCTTTTGTTCCATTCATCTATATTTCTGTCTTTGTGCCAGTACCATACTGTCTTGATGACTGTAGCTTTGTAGTATAGTCTGAAGTCAGGAAGGTTGATTCCTCCATAAGACTGGAATTTTTAAAGATGTCTATTTCATTTCAAATAACGACAAACCCGTTACATGTTAATACAAATAGCATATTTTTTTGAAAACATTTTCCAAAATAAAGTTAGTGAGAAGAGTGTCATTGTTTCACAGTAAAAAAATCCTCTGTGTGTATGTTAGTGCTCAGTCATGTCTGATTCTTTGTGACCCCATGGACAAAGGAGCTTGCCAGGCTCCTCTGTCCATGGAATTCTCCAGGCAAGGAAAAAACCTCTGACATCTGGCTTAATAAAACACAGCTGGATTCTTATATGTGTTTCTGCATGCAATCTGTATTGTACATCATGTAACCTCTGGAAAACTCCACTGTACACTCACGAAAGATCAAAAGTGACAAAAGCAAATAATATCTTAGTATTATAATGAAAATTGTATTGATCTTTTAGATCCCCCTAAAAGGTTCTTGGGGGTCCCCAGGAGTTCACAGACCTCACTTTGAGAACCACTAGTTTAGCATGTATTCCTTCTGCCCTCCCCCAGAGACTACAAACTTCTTAAGAATAGAGACCATATCTTCTTATTGTTCTTTGTTTCCATAGAGCTATCTCAGATTATGTGCTGAGCCAGTGTTTCCTGATTTGTTGATTATTATTATTATTCTCCTTCTATTCATTTGCACAGGCAGTAATGAACTTGAAAATGAGGATATCAGTGAAGAGTGGGAATAAGCTTCCTTTCTCTCACCTCCTCTATAGAAGAGGGTTCATAGTCAAAGATATGAGGCTTACCTGTAAATAAAGTAATTTCATCATGGTATTATTACAAAGTACCTTTCATCAATTCTTTTATTTGATACTAAAAATAAAACTGCCAGCTACGTAAGAACAGTTGTTATTATCCTCATTTTATAGATAATGAAGTTGAGACTCAAACCAATTTGCCCAAGTTTTTATAGGTAGTAAGTGACTAGTGAGCTAGGGTTGAGAAAATTGAACTCAGTCTTGGATCATGAATGTATTGAAGAAAAGGTTTAAATGTAGTTTATTGTGTGCTCTTTTTTGTGTCCTGGGATGTAATACCATTCAGGGTTGAGGATATTTACAATAAGGTGCCTTTATGGTGATCAAATGTTGGGAGCATTCAATCACCTGCTGAAACTGTTTATTGCCTGATGCTTGATAATAAACATTATCCTTCAAATTGCTTTCTGCTATAGTGCTGTTGTATAATTAGGTTTTGCAGGAAGTCTGTCTTGGTGTCATCATAATTTTTATTAGCATAGTGAGTAATGACAGCTTCTTCTGCTACCAGACTGATATGATTATTTCCCAATAAGTCTGGTATGTTACCTTCCAAAGAAGATGACCAGGGTTACAATTCAGGAGCTCAAGAGTCCCATTGAAGAGCAAGGGCAATTTCTGTTTGGTAAGAGTAGGAAGTTCTCTAGTCACTCAAGAAACTCTAGAAGCATGGTCTAAGAGTGCTGATCCTTTCAATCACAGCTTCAATCCCTGAGTCCTAAAAAATTGGAATCACGGTCCTGTTGCATTATCCCTAGGTAGATTCTGGCCTTCTTTGGCTATGTTGAACACTTGGAACCCTTAAAACCTATAGTAAAAAATGCCAAGCAGCAGAAAGTGGAGTAGAGACTAGTACACTCTTCTAAATATGCATCAAACCTCACTCCAGGGGTCTGTCAGTTGCAAAGTAAAAATGAATATAGTTAACTGGTAAATGCTGGTTCTACACAATTCAGATTTCAGTTGTCATCTGAAAAAAAAAATCAAGTGAGAAAATCTGGTGGTTAGTCTTAGACAAAATATATAGACTTAGGCTGTGTGTGTATGTGTGTGAGAGAGACAGACAAAGACAGAGAGAGATGAGATGAGATGATATTTAGGCCTACCCATTTGGTGTGTGTGTGTCAGTCATTCAGTCGTGTCTGACTCTTTGCAACCCCATGGACTGTAGCCTGTCAGGCTCCTCTGTCTATGGGATTTCTCAGGCAAAAATACTGGAGTGGGTAGCCATTCTCTTCTCCAGGGGATCTTCCCAACCCAGGGATGGCACCCAGGTCTCCTGCACTGCAGGCAGAATCTTTACTGTCTGAGCCACCAGGGAAGCCATTTGGTATCATCTAGAAATTGCCTTTATTAAAAATCAATTAATAAAAACTTTCCGATTTCAAATGTATTATTTTCATTTAGTTTAACTATAGTCAGGGATATGATTAAAAAGAAATACTTGGAAACAGATGAGCAGGATTTTTTTTAATATCTAACTAATCCATAAAACATGGAAAGTCACAAATGATACTCCAGTTTAAGAATTGATGACAAGAAAGAGCTCTGAGTGTGTGTGTTTTCTTTACTGAGGATAAATCTTCTGGCTTATTTAAATAACTCACTTTGTAGTGAAATTGGTTCATAGGATGCTTTTCTATACAGACATAGCAATTGTCTTTTTTTTTGAGATAGATATTTTCTTACTGACCTTTCTCTTAAGTTTCATATATTCAGTGTAAGAAGACACCAATGATAAAATGGAATTTATTCTTTACTCATTAAGTTTTCTTATTGGGTGGCAGGGATTATGTATTCTGCTGAGTGGCAAAACACAGCAGATCCTTGAAAAAATAATGTATTCAAGTATGTGAAATAACTACTGCTGGGGGATAATATGCTTTGGCATTTAGAATCCAATGCATAAAGAAAGCTAAGGTCCTTTTCTAGAGTTATTATGCAAGATAAAAAATTCCACAATTGGGGACCAAGCCATAGATAAGTAATCAATGCAGGATTTATGTAGCCTGAAAACAGCAGAAATGAGTGAAGAGGGAATGGATCCTCTACTTAACTATCATTAACAAACACAAAGAACTGTGAAAAATATGTTTTTATTTGATAGAATTTAATGAGATTAAAAGAAAATTGCCAGTTTATCTACAACACAGAAAACTAGGCTTCAGAATCAGTCCTCTAAAATTGTCTTTGCTCCTTACTTTCTCTCTTTAAAAGAATCAGGCTATATTGGCCAGTAATTCTCACCAAATATTTGTCACCATAACCCTTTTAAGGTCATTGTCTTTTAGTAAGTTAGTATTTATTGAGTGCTGAGAACGAGCAAATAGATTACTATATACCTGAGTATATATGGTTATTAAAAAGTAGAGGATGGATTCTTTGCCCTGATGGCTTTTTATAATCAATGAGAAAGAAAAGCAGTCATGTCAGAAATATATAAGTGTATATATTACTGCCCATATGGAGAAACTAGCCTGATTCTAAAGATCTGTAAATTTCTATTCAGCACCTGCTTAACTGGAAATAAAGGGTGATTTAGAGCTTAATACAAAAACTGATTTTTTTTACTACAAGATTCTAATTGCTATCATAATTTGAGTCATTGAATAAAGAATTTTTTTCTGTGCCTGTACAAGTCATATTTGGTAGCAATTTCTAAATAGATCATTTGAGAATTACCTTTTTCTCATTATATTATCAAAGCACCTACTATACAACCAGCAACTAGCTACACTTTATCATAAACAAGCAAACCAGGAAGTAGGCTAGAAGACATAAAATATTTGGATAAATTATAGGGCTCTTCAGTTCCAACATTATATGGATATATGTAGTGAAAATAATTTCTACCCCAATTTGGGGGATTTTCAAGGAACATAGGGGATTCACAGGTGGCTCAGTGGTAAAGAATCCACCTGCCAATGTAGGAGATGCAGGTTTGATCCCTGGGTTAGGAAAATCTGGAAGAGGAAATCGCAGTGCACTCCAGTATCCTTGCCTGGAGAATCCCATGGACAGAGAAGCCTGGTGGGCTACAGTCCATGGGATTGCAAAGAGTCAGACACAACTGAGCAACTGAGCACACACACACACACACACACACACACACACACACACACAAGGAACAAAGAGATCAATATCCTTCAGTTCAATATTAAAAATTTGAGAGCATGAATATGCCCAAGCTCTCTGCACATTGCTACACAGTATATGAAGATGAATAAACTCCAATCTCTGTCCTCAAGGAATTTATAAACAGTTATACAAGGAACTTTAATTTGAAGCCAAGTGTTATTAGTAGCATTAGAGAAGACCACCCAAGATACTATAGGGACCTTATAGTAAAGATAGTAAGAACATATCATCTTGTGATAAGGAAAAGCTTCACAAAGCAAGCCAGGACTGATGAGAAACTTTAAGAGACAGAATTTCAGAGCAGTGTTGGAAAACATATAGAGACAGGAAAGCTAAGGGTGAATACAGAGACTTTATTTTTGCTAGAAAGGAACTGGAATGGGGGCGGGGTTCATGGAATACCTATACAAGCTAGTGGTGTTAGGACCATTGTGATGCTTTACTTTTACTCATGTCATGGCCCCTGACTCAAGTGTTCCCCTTCCTTCTAAACTCCCCTACTCTACTTCATTCCTCCCCTCCCTTAAATAACCAGCTCATTTTTTTACTTACTTAGGTTTCCTTTGACTACTTCAGGCCTTCTCTGATCAATCATAGCCTTTAATATGCATTTAGCACTTCATGAACCATTGTCTTCTATTGTTCATAGTTACACTCATTATACTGGTTGTGAACATACCAAGTCCTTGCTGGCTGGCTTTTATCAACTCCAAGGTAAAGTTAACTTAATCATCAAAGGCCAGGCCTACTTCTTCTAATGTGTTTCTTCTTATCAGGGGCAGGGTGTTCTTATTGAATGTTCTGTATCTGCCTGGAACCAAAGAAGTCACAAGGGCTATCTATCAGCACAGAGCTTAGTACCACTTCAAAACTGAGTTACTTAGTATCTGTACTTTTCCAGAATTTTCTACAAGATGCTGCTTCTAATGAACATCTCACCATTTAGCAGTACCAGATGACAAAAGTAATGCTATAACCATCATTATGACTCTAATTTTAATAACCTCAAATATTCATTGAGTGTCTTGTGTATGTGTCAAAAGCTATGCCAGGTGCTGTGCATGTTTTATTTCATCTAATTGTTGCAACAACCTAGTGAAGCTGATACTGTTATTAATCCCATTTCAAAAACGAGTAAATTGAGGTTCTCAACTTGTTAATAGTAGCCCTGAAGTTTGGAAAAACTTCTCTTTGACTTACAGGCTCTTACTGCTTATAATCTAACTCCTTGACGCTCATTCACAGGTAAACTCCATTCAGTGCTATTTTATATGAAAAAAAAAATTACAACCTATTAAATAAAGTAGGCAGGAATCTGATTTGCATACTTGAAAACTTTACACACACACATGAAAGATTCTCTTCTGAATGGTACTATGGCTGCCCCTGTGGGAATGGTAACTTCTTCAAAGGACCATGAAATCTAAAGTTCGTTTTCAAATATTCTCCTAATAAAGTGTCAGCTCAGAATGGTGCTACCCTTCAGGGAAAGCTTGTTGATCCATCAACCCCAGCCAACACTTTTGTTTGTTTGTTTGTTTTTGCTTCACACATCATCTCAACTTCTTGAGATGAAACTCTAAAAAACCATATTTAAATAGAGCATCCCAAGGCTTATACTAAGAGTTGAAAAATCACTTCTCCATTTGTGTAAAATTGAAACATAAATCCCCCATTAACCTCTTGGCTATGAAGAATAAAAGGGTAGCTGTTTGGGAGAGCTACAGCATTTAAACTAAGGTTGAGATAAACTTCTGCATGTGATAGTTCCCTAAGATTATTTAGGTCATCAAAAGACATGTCCATTCAAAGTAAAGTAGGGTATTCTTTTCCTGTGGCTGCTGGAACAAATTACCACAAATTTGGTAGCTAAAAAGAATTCCCTAACAATTCTGAAGACCAGTAGTCCAAAATCAGTTTCACTGAGCCAAAATCAAGGTGTCAGGAGGGTCATGCTCTCTCTGGAGCATGTAGGGTAGAATCTGTTCCTTATGTCCTCCAACTTCTGGTGGGTGCTGGCATTCCTTGACTTAATGGCCACATCACTCTGTTGCAGAAATCAGTACTCAAGAAACCAAGCACCACACTCAGAGAGTTAGAGAACTCAGGTTTATTATGCTGGCGGGCCCAGAGGAGTTAACACTCCAAGCTCTGAGCCCTGAACAAAGGGGTTACAGAGTTTTTATACATGGACAGGCATGATTAAGTGGGTTTGTGGGTGTGCAGGGGCTAGGGTGATTGCAAACAGTAGGACAAGGGTGAGTGAGATAAGCTCCAGTTCCTAGTATTGTGAGTCCCCACTTTCTGAGACCTATGTGATCCACATAGGACCTCTGAGATCCTATGTGACTTTGCAAGGAACAAGCTGAGTTACAGAGGCAGAAAGAGCAGGAGGTTATGTAAACATTTTATTTCCTCTTCAACTCCAATCTCTGCTTCCATGGTCACATTGCCTTCTTCTCTTCTGTCATCTTCCTCTACTTCCCTCTTATAATGGTACATGTGATCTCATTTAGGGCCCACCCAGATAGTCAGTCTCTCCATCTCAAGATCCTTAATTCAATCACATTTGCAGGGACCCTTTTTCTAAATCAGGTGGCATTTATAGGCTCTATTAACTTTGGGGGCCATTATTCAACCTACCACAGATAGAAAAATAGTCAAATAAAGCAACTTGTTGACTTAATCATGTTTATACTCATACTATGGGCTTCCCCGGTGGCTCAGATGGTAAAGAATCTGCCTGCAATGCAGGAGATCCAAGTTCGATCCCTGGGTCAGGAAGATCCCCTGGAGGAGGACATGGCAACCCACTCCAGTATTCTTACCTGGAGAATTCCATGGACAGAGGAGACTGGCGGGGTACAGTCCATAGGGCTGCAAAGAGTCAGATACAACTGGGCGACTAACACTGACTGACTGACACAGATGCTATTGTCCATTTGTTCACAGACATCTTACTGCGATGAACAGTGATCTCCCTTCCTTTAGTGATCCTCTCCCTCAGCCAGGCACTGTCCACACGACATTCGGTGTGGTCTTTCTGAAATACTTATTATTTCCATGGCTCCCTGCTGTCAAAAGGAAAATAATATACAAGCCTGTTATTATAGCAGTTGGATACAAATTTCACCCTCAGCTAGCCCCAACTCTTTCCTTTCCAGCCCCATCTTTTGTCATTGCCACCTACACCTCAGTCACACTGAATTGGTCTTTGCTGCTGGAGAAAGTCATGCTCTTTCAAGCTTTGTCCTCCATCCATCTCCCATAGCCTTTCCTCCTTCATTTACTGAACGCCTCATCTTTTTAGACTCAGTATAAACATCTCCTCCTGTGTAAGGCACTTCCTCGGGGCAGTCTGACGTTTTCTCTTCTGCGTTCCCATAGTAACTTGTGCAGAGATTATCTTACAATTTATCACATTTAATTACAAAAATCTGTTTAGTGTCTATCATCTTATGCTATATTATGAGCTAACTCAAGGGCAAGAGTATTGTAGGATGAATAAAGCCCACTCCCAACAAAGATGTCCCAGAACCTTTGAATATGTTACCTTATGGCAAAAGGGACTTTGTAGATACATTTAAGGTTATGAGCCTTGAGATGGGGAGATTGTCCTGAATTATCCAAGTGGGACCAAGCATCCTTACAAGAAGGAGACAGGAGGGCCAGATATAGATAGAAAGAAGATGTAAGGATAGAAGCAGAGGTCAGGTAGGAGAGAAGGTGTGATGCTGCTAGCTCTGAAGATGGAGGAAGGTACCATGAGCTGAAGAACTTAGGCAATCTCTAGAAGCTGGGAAAGGCAAGAAAACAGATGCTCCCCTGGAGTCTGTAGAAGGGTCACAGCCTTGCCAATATCTTGATCTTTTTAGGACTTTTGAACTCTAGAACTGTAAGATAATAAATCCATGTTGTTGCAAGTCACTAAGTTTGTAATAATTTGTTACAGCAGCCATCGAAAGTGAATAAGGGCACTGTCCTCCTTTCACTTTGAATCCCAAGCACAGTGCCTGGCACATAGTGGGTGTTCAATTCATCTGCTGAATGAATAAACAAAGACAGTAATTGCTATGTTGCTTGAGGATTCCACTAAGATATGTGGTCAACTTTGTAGATTTTTTTTTTTAAGTGTTCATTTCAGGTGTACAACAAAGTGAATCAGTTATACATATACATCTATCCACTCTTTTTTTTTTTTTTCATTCTTTTCCCATATAGGTCATTACAGAGTATTGGGAAGAGTCCCCTGTGCTATATAGTAGGTTCTTATTAGTTATCTATTTTATATACAGTAGTGTGTATATGTGGAGAAGGAAATGGCAACCCACTCCAGTGTTCTTGCCTGGAGAATCCCAGGGAAGGCAGAGCCTCGTGGGCTGCCATCTATGGGGTCACACAGAGTTGGACACGACTGAAGCAATGCAGCAGCAGCATGTATATGTCAATCCCAATCTCCTAATCAATATGTTGTTTTGGTTGTAGAGTGACTAAGTCATGTCCAACTCCTTGTGACTCTATGGACTGTAGCCTGTCAGGCTCCTCTGTCCATGGGATTCTCCAGGCAAGAATACTGGAGTGGGTTGCCATTTCCTCCTCCAGCGGATCTTCCCAACCCAGGGATCAAATCCTTGTCTCTTGTATTGGGAGGTGGATTGTTCACCACTAGTGTCTCCTAGGAAATCCCGATCAACATGGTAGATTTTAATACCATTGTCATGAGGAGCATAATTTTACCCCTAGTAAGCTGTCTTTTAGTTCAGTGGCTTTCCAATTACAATTTCAGAGGACACTGAAAAACATTTCTGTGGAACTCACGTGGTTGAAGTGTTACTGTCTTATCTATCTTCCCACACCCTAGTTCTAGCACTCAGACAGGAAGCATACAAAAAACAACCAAACAGTTTAGATTGTATCTTTATTGCTACAAGTTAAAAAAAAAAAGTGTGTACCAGCAAGATTATAAAACACTCCCATCTATCCCTTTATGATAATCTAGTGTAAAGAGGAGAATACTAAGCAGCACAGGAAACATTTCAAAGGCATCATCAGGAAACTTTTGTTCCAGAGAAGTCCCATGGGTGACTAGATCCTCTGGTCACCTCTCCCACCTTGGCAGAAAGCTGCGGAGTAAGTTTCAAAAGAAAAGTGAAAGTGAAAGTCGCTCAATTGTGTCCAACTCTTTTTGACCCCATGGACTATAGTCCATGGAATTCTCCAGGCCAGAATACTGGAGTGGGTAGCTGTTCCATTCTCCGGGGAATCTTCCCAACCCAGGGATCGAACCCAGGTCTCCTGCATTGCAGGCAAATTCTTTACCGTCTGAGCCACCAGGGAAGCAAAGATCACACACAATGGTCCTTTCAAACAGAAAGCAGCAGTTTTCATCCACAACCTGGTACCATTCAAGGAAGAATAAAACTTTTTTCCCCCTGGAGTCCACAACCCAGGCCTAAGCCCTGGTTTTTACTATTTCTCAGAGTCCATCTATCCCCAGAAGCCACGAGAGCTACATATACTCATCCCGCCATTTAAAGAGCAAAACTATGGCCACCAGTCTAATTAGAAAGATTAGAGCTCAGTAGGTCAGCAATTGCATTCTCAGATGTGTCTATAACATGGGAAATGAGGGTTTCCCTTAAGGATATCAGGTAAGGATGTTTTGGTATAAATCTATTAAATACCTCCTAAATATCAAAATGCCAGAAAACATGAAATATGTGTCTGGGAGTCTTAGAGAAGAGGACAGAAAGGGATAATTGGCTTCCATCCAGATGCTACCAGATAGAAATAGACGCAGGCAGGCTACTGGTCTCACAGCCAAGGAGAAAAGGCTGCAAGCTTCTGATGCCAGTGCCGAACAGGAAGGGGATTCTAGGCTGTGCTGACAAGGGGCTCATTCCCTCCTGGGGGTGGCATATTGAGAGAGATCCTAGGTGATCCTTTCTGAATTCTTCCCGCTACACGAGTTCTCTAAGAGGACTCATGACAGGGCCAGCCTAAGAGAGGGGCCTCATGTGACTGCTGGGCCCCAATTAGCAAAAATGCATCTCCTCACCTGCTTGCTGAGGCCTGACATTCCTTTAACATGGAAAAACCTGACAGGGCACAAATGAGCTCAACGACTTAAAATGTGAATGCCTGATTGAGGCAGCCAAGGAGCTAAAATGGGAATCAACCATTCAAACCATCCAGGGTCAGTACCACCCCTGAAATCTTCCTTGGTCCAAATAGGGTGGGAGGGAGAAAAGAGCAGAGAAAAGGATGCAAGAAGGGGAGGCTATGGATGCTGAACACACAATTATTCCTATTTACTTCTTCTAGTAGTTGCAGTGTTAGTCGCTCAGTCGTGACCAACTCTTTGCGATCCCATGGACTGTAGCCTGCCAGGCTCCTCTGTTCATGGGGATTCTCCAGGCAAGAATACTGGAGTGGGTTGACATTCCTTTCTCCAGAGAATCTTCTCAAATAGAAACTGCTGAGAATTTTTGACATGGTTTGCAAAGATAAATGTACCTTGCTCTTCTTTGCATGTTTAATAAAGCATTGGGTGTTTTTGCATGTCACTGAAAGGAAAAGAAAATGACATGCCTAATGTTTGCCCTAGCCTTGGGTTAGAATGCATGCTAAGTTGTCTCCATCATGTCTGATTCTGTGCAACGCTATGGACTGCAGGCTTCCAGGCTCCTCTGTCCATGGGATTTTCCAGGCAAGAGTACTGGAGTGGGGTGCCATTGCCTTGGCATAGAGGAACCTTAAATATATATTACTAAGTGAAAGAAGCCCATCTGAAAAGGCTACATACTGTATGGTTCCAACTTTGTGACATGGAAAAGGGAAAACTTTGGTGATGGTAGAAAGATCAGTGGTTGTCAGAGAAGGAAGGAAAGAGATGGATAGGCAGAGCACAGAGTGTTTTTGCAGCAGTGAAAACACTCTTTATGATACAAAGATGGATATATGGCTTAATACATTTATCCAAACCCATAGGATGTGCAACACAAAGAGTGAATCCTAAAATAAACTATGGACTTTGGGTGGTTATGATTTTGATATAGGTTCATCCTTGGTAAAAGTACCATTCTGGTGAGTGATGTGGATCATAGAGGAAGCTAGGAATATGTAGGGGCAGTGAGTATATAGGAAATCTCTCTATCACCCTCTCAATTTTTGTTGTAAACCTAAAACTGCTTTTAAAATATTAAGTCTAAAAATGTAATAAGGCATCACTGAAGCATTACTACTACAAATTTTATAGCACTGGTTACTCTGAGCATTTTTCAAAAGAGAGAATGGGTAACAAATATGTGGAAATTTAACAACATACTCCTAAGGAAGCAATGAGTCAAAGAAGAAATAAATGAAAATATAAAATTTTTTGGAATGAGTGAAAATGAAAATTGAGCATACCAAATTTTACAGGATGCAGCTAAAAGCAATGATTACAGGGAAACTTACAGTTGTAAATGCCTATTGTAAAAAGGGAACAAAGATCTTAAATAAATTACCTAATCTTTCACCTTCAGACCCTGGAAAAACAAGAACAAATTGATTTCAATGTAAGCATAAGGAAGGAAATAAAGATTAGAGTGGAAATAAATTAACTAGGCAATAGAGAACATTAACAAAACCAAAAGATTCTTTAAAAAGATCAGTAAAAAGGACAAAAGTGTAATTAAGTTTTCAAGCAAAAAAAGAAAAAAAATCAAGTTATTAAAAGCATGAATGAAAAAGTGGACCCTATTCCTTATGTTATAGAAAAAAAAAGATTATAAAGGAATATTATGACCAAAGCATTAGATAACCTAGAGGAGATGTACAAGTTCCTAGAAAGAACAAACTACCTAAACTGACCCAAGAAAACAATGGTAAGTATGACCTGTAACAAGTAAAGAAATTGAGTCAGTCTTTTTGCATATATTGACAAACTAATCCTAGAAGTCATATGGAAATGTAAGCCAGAACAATTTTGAAAAAGAACAAAGTTGGAGGACTCACACTCCCTGTTTCAGTCCATTCTGGCAGATATAACGAAATGCCATAGACATTTTGTGGCTTATAAACCTCAAACGTTTATTTCTCTGAGTTCTTAAAGCTAGGAAGTTCAAGATCATGGCATGGGATTTGCCATCTGGTAAATGCCCTTTTCCAAATTGGAGACTGCCAACTTTTTGCTGTGTCCTCACATGGCGAAAGGGGCTAAGTGTGTCTCTGGGGCCTCCTTTTTAAGGGTATTAATCTAATTCATGATGGTTCTGCCTTCATAATGTTATCACCTTCAAATGCCTCACCTCCTAAGACCATCACCTTGGGCATTAGGTTTACAACACAAACATTTAGACAGTAATATTACTTCCCAATTTCAAAACTTATTACAAACTACTGTAATCAAGATAGTTTGCTACTAGAGAGACATATAGGTCAAGAGAATAGAATTGAGAGCTAAAAGTAAATATATACGTTAGTTCACATAATTACAATTTTTTCTTTGTCAAGAACACTTAAGACCTACCCTCTTAGCAAATTTCAAATTTGGACTTCCCTGGAGGCTCAGAGGTTAAAGCGTCTGCCTGCCATGTGGGAGACCTGGGTCGGGAAGATCCCCTGGAGAGGGAAATGGCAACCCACTCCAGTATTCTTGCCTGGAGAATCCCATGGACAGACGTGCCTGGTAGGCTACCAGTCCAAGGGGTCACAAAGAGTCGGGCATAACTGAGTGACTTCACTTTCACTTTCACTATTGGTAACTAAGGACTTCCCAGATGGCACAGTGGTAAAGAATCCACCTGCACTCTGTCACTGTTTCCATTGTTTCCCCATCTATTTGCCATGAAGTGATGGGACCGGATGCCATGATGTTAGTTTTCTGAATGTTGAGTTTTAAGCCAGCTTTTTCATTCTTCTCTTTCACCTTCATCAAGAGGATCTTTAGTTCCTCTTCACTTTCTGCCATAGAGGTGGTGTTATCTGCATATCTGAGGTTATTAATATTTCTCCTGGCAATCTTGATTCCAGCTGTGCTTCATCCAGACTGGCATTCTGCATGATGCACTCTGCATAGAAGTTAAATAAGCAGAGTGATAATATACAGTCTTGAAATACTCCTTTCCCAAGCCAGCCTTTTCACTCTCTTCTAGAAGAAATTCCACTCATACGCATATACAGAAGAGAACTGAAAGCCTATGTCCACAATAAACCTTGTACAGAAATGTTTATAAGACTGAATTTTCATAGTAGTAAAGAAGTGGAGACAACCCAAATATCCATCTATAAATTAATACACAAATGATGACACAGCCATAAAATGGGATCTTTTCATTCCAATAAACGAATGAAGTACTGATATATGTTACATCATGGATGAAACTTAAAAAATATACTAAGTGAAATAAGCCAGACAGTAAAACATCAAGTATTGTATGAATCCATATTTTTGGCAATTTCTAGAATAGACAAGTCCATAAAGTCAGAAAGTAGATTAGTGATTCTAGAGGGTTCAGAGAAGAGGGGAACAAGGAGTGACTGCTAATGGGTACAGAGTTTCTTCTTAGAGTAATCAAAAGTTCTGAAATTAATGATGATGGTTGCACAACTTTGTGAATATATAATGTAGTGTTTTTTTAAAAAAGTGGATTGCAAAAAATGATTTAGTAAAATCTCATATCAGTTGTCTAAAACCAAATTGTTACTGCTTTCTATAGCTTTTGTGTCCTTAATCTATGAACATAGTATTATGTACTTTAAAATGGAGACAAGAATCAATTTAGAAGCCAATGGCAAAGTCTTGCCCTCAGAAATACAACAATTTAAATTAATCCAGTGCTTCTGATTTTGAATCATGTCTGTTTTCCTTGAAAGAATAATAATTGGGGCTTTTCATCCTACTGATTCTTGAAAAAATGGCAAAGCTGTCCTTACTGGATTTTGTAATGAAATAGAATCTCAGGATCATCTACTAATAAAGGCTAACAAAGGGCAAACAGAAAATTGACACAGAAAATAAGGTAACTTGACATGAATGGGCATTTCTCAGATTTAGTACTAGGATATACTATAAACAATTCTCCTCAAGAAAAGAATTCTGTAATAAAAAACAATGTTTGGAAAACACTGCTTATCCTTTTTCTTGCCTATCTAGGATATTATATTGGGGGCTGAAACTCAAGACATCATAAAGATAAAACTGAACCCACCTTGTGGAATAAAGTATATACTGGATGTTAAACAGTTTCATAAGCATATGCCTGTGTTCTCATAAGAGTGAATTCTAAATATTATATTGATAGAACTTTTAAAAGCATAGATGGCCTGAAAAGCTTAACACAAGTAAGTGGGCCAGCTATAAGCCAACAGAGTGGTTCAGTTCAGTTCAGTCGCTCAGTCGTGTCTGACTCTTTACGACCCCATGGACTGCAGCACACCAGGCCTCCCTGTCCATCACCAACTCCCGGAGTTTACTCAGACTCATATCTATCGAGTCAGTGATGCCATCCAACCACTTCAGCCCATGTCATCCCCTTCTCCTCCTGCCCTCAATCTTTCCCAGCATCAGGGTCTTTTCCAATGAATCAGCTCTTTGCATCAGGTGGCCAAAATATTGGAGCTTCAGCTTCAGCATCAGTCCTTCAAATGAATATTCAGGACTGATTTCCTTTAGGATGGACTGGTTGGATCTCCTTGCAGTCCAAGGGACTCTTAAGAGTCTTCTCCAACACCACAGTTCAAAAGCATCAATTCTTCAATGCTCAACTTTCTTCATAGTCCAAATCTCACATCCATACATGACTACTGGAAAAACTACAACTTTGACTAGATGGACCTTTGTTGGCAAAGTAATGTCTCTGCTTTTTAATATGCTGTCTAGGTTGGTCATAGCTTTTCTTCCAATGAGCAAGCATCTTTTAATTTCATGGCTGCAGTCACCATCTGCAGTGACTTTGGAGCCCAAAAAAATAAAGTCTCTCACTGTTTCCACCGTTTCCCCATCTATCTGCCATGAAGTGATGGGACCAGATGCCATGATCTTAGTTTTTTGAATGTTGAGTTTCACACCAACTTTTTCATTCTCCTCTTTCACTTTCATCAAGAGGCTCTTTAGTTCTTTGCTTTCTGCCATAAGCGTGGTGCCATCTGCATATCTGAGGTTATTGATATTTCTCCCAGCAATCCTGATTCCAACTTTTGCTTCATCCAGGGAATACATGCTTACTCTAAATAGGGCAACTGATGCTCATCTAATACAGGTTGTTGTCACATGGGAACACTAACATGGATGAGCCAGATCTTCTGAGTTTCCAAAAGAAGTTGGCAATCTGGATTTGTATTAGAGTTTTCCCAACTTCTAAATCACCCAACATCTGTAAGTCAAATGTGGGCCATTGTTGGCCAATCTGGCTCCCTTTCTGGCTGCCAAACCTCCTCTACAGGATATTAGCAGAAGCACTTGATCTGATGTGGCTATGGTGATGTCTGCTCCGGTTCTCAACTAGATTATCTTCTTCCACCAACCTTACTGGTATTTTTATGTTCGTATCCTATGAGTTCACATCCCACCTGCCACTTATCTTATCAGTCAATACACATGATATAATAGTTAATACTAATCTTTGGATTTGTTCTTGCTTAGCGTTCAGCTTTTAAAATTTAAAACCTTGTATTATAAAGAAAATCTGCTGTGTATCTGTTGTTCTAACTATTTCCTTTCCTATTTATTCCTGTTCAACATGGTCAGTGTGGAAATGCAGAAAGTGCTATGACCTCAAAACCACAGTGGACTCTGCTAATGGCTTCTGCAAAATAGCTTCTGGAGCAGCAGTGAGATAAATTTCACTGACTGTGGGGAGGGAAAAGAACATCTTTCAGGTTAAGTCCTGTTTGAAAGACATTTCTTCCTGAAGCCTGTTTCCCACTATCAACAATTGAAATTAAAAGGAATTGGTTGACTATTTTTTTCATTGTATGCATTAATTTTATTTTTTAATCCAAGTAAAGGGAATGGCAACCCACTCCAGTATTCTTGCCTGGAGAATACCATGGACAGAGGAGTCTGGCAGGCTACAGTCCATAGGGTCACAAAGAGTAGGACACAACTGAGTGACTAACACACACACATAGTTGATTTACAACATTGTGTTAGTATCAGGTGTACAACAAAGTGATTCAGTGATATATATTTTTCCTTTTATAAGTTATTACAGAATATTGAATATAGTTCTCTGTGCTATACACTAGGACCTTATTGCTTATCTGTTTTATATTTAGTAGCATGTTAATGTTAATCTCAAACTCCTAATTTATCACTCTCCCCTTCCCTTTTGGTAATCATAAATGTGTTATGAGTTGACTATATTCTTATGTGTAATTGCATACACTATATAACTGTATTATAGTCCTTTTGTCCATCTCCTCTACTAGACTCTGAGTATTGAGGACACTCATTCATTTCAATCTGCACAATGTCAAGCACAATGCTTGGCACATAGTAGATGCTCACTAAAATGAATGGCTACATCCATCTTGCACCGACATTTTCCACCCCTCCCGCCAGTGAGTTAAATCAGAAGTAGCTGGTATTCATGACAATGAAGCATGAAAACCATGCCAGAAAGTATTCTTATATGTAACCTACAAATCGCCAGTCAAAACTTTGCATGCATTTTAGTTTTCAATAAAACATCAGTGTGAAGCAAATACTATGTAGAGCTCTGGTAGGCTGAATGTTGTTTTGTCACTAAGTCATGTTTGACTCTTTTACAACCCCATGGACTACAGCCCACGAGGTTCCTCTGTCCATAGGATTCTCCAGGCAAGAATACTGGAGTGGTTGCCCTGCCCTCCTTCAGGGGATCTTCCCAACCCAGGAATTGAACCTGTGTCTCCTGCATTGGCAGGACGATTCTTTACCACTGTGTCACCAGGGAAGCCCCACAGACTGAATAATGGCCCCCAAAGATATCCACGCCCTAATCCCCAAAACCTGAGACTATAAACTATCACTTCACATGGTAAAAGGGATAGTGCAAATGTGATTAATGTTATATCCTAGATTACTGGAGGGTGGCCAATTCTATTTACACAAATCTTTAAAGCAGAGAACCAGGGAATGGGAGGAGGGTTCAGGAAGGAGGGGACATATGTATACTTGTGGATGATTCATATTGTTGTACAGCAGAAACCAATATAACATTGTAAAGCAATTATCTTCCAATTAAAAATAAATTAAAAAAATCACCACAAACACATTGAATTTTTGTAAAATATATATAAGTAAAATGAAAATCTAGACAGCAAAAAAATAACAGCAGAGAATGCTTACCAACTGTGTTGAGAGAGAGATAGGAGGGAAGCAAGATCAGAGAGATGCAACATTGTTGCTTTTTGAAGATGGAGGAAGAGGGCCATGAGGCAAAAAATGTAGATGGCTTGTAAAAGCCTTCTAGAACCTTCAGAAGGAGCCGGGCCAAATGGTGACACTTTGATATTTAGCCCAGTGAGACCCAGGTGAGATTTCTAACTTATAGAACTCTAAGATGAATAAATTTGTGTTGTCTTTAAGCCAGCAAGTTTATGGTGATTTTTTTCTTTACAGCAGCAATAGGAAACTAATACAAGAAAAAAGCCAGCTGTCATATTAAGAAGTTTCTGGCGATACTCATATTGCTAGATTTGATTGTTTTCTTTACTAAACATTTGTTAACTGTTAGATAAAAATGATCATTAAGCCTTCATAAGCCAAAGTAGAATACGCTTTAATGTCAGCAATGTTCAATAGAATACTTTATGAGCATCCTATTTACCTTTAACAGCATCCATTTCATAGAGTATGGTGATTAACATTAAAAATTCTGAGCACTGAGCAACATTATCCAGCTGGCTGGGAGAACATTGCCTTCACATGGTCCTCTAACACAGGCACTTACAAAGCCCTCTACAAGGTCCCAGAGAATAGGGGTTATAACAGGAATTGCACAGAGGTGAGTCCATTTTTTTTTTTTTAAGTATTTAATGTCAGACAAATTTGGGGACTACAAAAGCCTTGTAAGTCAGATATTTTTCTTCACTTACAAAAGATTCTCACAGAGCTTTAAGGTAAATGAGCCCTTCTTCCCATCCTGGGGAATGGGGCTGGCTATGTGACACTTCAAGATGATCACCAATAATGTCTCAAATGAGAGCTCGGATATGAAAGCACCTTGAAACTCTTAAATTGCTATATAAATGGAAGGGACTATTATTGCTGCCAAGCTCCCTTCAATCGATTCGAGGTCCTCTTCAAGGCTCTACTCACATCTAGCATCTCATTAATAATGACAATGCCAACTCATATTTCCAGAGCTGTCTTAACCTTCCAGTGCTCCTTTAATTGCCTCATTTCATTCTTTTCTCCCTAGAAGCCTATGACATAGGAGGTTCAGGTTGTATTAACCCCATGGGCAGAGGAGGGCACTGAGGTTGAAATTAGGTAATTGCAACTCAGCATATATACTAAAAGACATTGAATAGTATGCTTGAAATAGGTGAATGGTGTGGCATATGAATTCCATCTTAATAAAGCTGTTACATTTAAAAAAATCATTATTACCTACACATTTTAAAAAAACCATTAAGTGACTGGCCCAAGGTCTCATAGATGGCGACTTTCAGTGCTGGATCTTGCTGGCAATGACAGAGACTCAGGGAAGTGGAAGAAACAGAAGTAGAGCAGTGATTATTTCAAACCACTAAATGTCAGATCACGAGACATGATAATTTCAAGCTCTGCTCAAAACTGAGTTCTCCTCACCCCACCCCACTGCAGAAGCTTTTAAATTTCTTGCTGCCTTGATCAACTCCACAGGCACTATGTTAAGCTTGAACCTGGAAGGTAAAGGCTGTCAATAGATGCAGCTCTGCAAAGCAGGTCGAACAGAAGCATGGCAGTGAAGCAGAATTGCCCATGCACTTTCCCAATGGACTGTGTTTACTGACATTTGTTCTGTTTGTCTTGAATAAATGTCCAAAATAAAAGCGGTTATTCCAAGTTGATTTACTTTCATGTACAAATCAGATACCCGTGCAACACAAAGAAGCTTTATCTGTTGAGTATACTCCATGATAATTTCCATTCCAACTTTTAACTGGGAGGAAAAAAGAGCAGCAATCATCTCCCAAGTTACATGACAACAAAAACCAGATCTCAAAATAACCGTCATTCCTCATTTATTTTTCCATTACAGAAAGAATATGCATCTTGTTGTGACACAAATATTAGTGAGAAATTTCTAGGCAGAATTGTGCATCTCTCCCCATCTCCATAAAAAATGTATACTCATTTTACTTCCACATATTTCCCAGGGTGCACCTGATCTACGAGCTGACATTTCTTTGTGAATATTTAAGCTAATGTCTGCCCTGGTCTCCTGTGCAGAATCAAGCAAAACTTTGCCCACTCAACTTTAGTCAAGTATTGTGTGTTTGCTTATGAACATTGCCTGGGAAAAAAAAAAAGGTCATCTATTTTAAATAGATTGTTTGGTATCTCTATAAATGAGGGTCCCTAAAAGGCTTTGGGGTAATTTCATTCGCAAGGAACACATTTCAAAGAAGCTTTACATTTACCCAGACTATAGAAAGCTATCCCGGCTGGAAAATGAAAATACCATCTCACTAATTACATCCTTTCATTATTGGAATAAAGTTCAGTTTGATGAACCAAGGCTGTTTCAGTAAGGGATATGTTCAAATGTCTTTCTCTGAAGATGAAGGGCATTTAGTGGATTTCATTGTCCATAGAAGTATGTCTCCTTAAAAAAGGTGTGATGACCCCCTAACTATGAGAAACCTTTTGCAAGTGCCATTTGTGTTCCAGAATTTTACCATTACTAAAAGATTTCATTGCAACCGATCTGCCTGTAACAAGCTCTTATTTTGCAACTTAAAACTGACCCATAGGAATGTGTGCTAACTCTTCAATTTCCCAAGTAAAAAGATTTTCAATTTTGATTCAAATTTTTACTGACTCTGTATCCAACCACATCCTTATGACTCTCTGTCATATGCCAACCCATTTTGGCCACTTTTAAATTGGTGACCTTTCCTCTACATCTCTAACATTTTTTTCACTTGACCCAAGTTTCACCTCTCCACTCCTTTCCTGACAACTGAAATCATTACATGTAGATTAACTACACTGTGTTAATGGCTTACTTTAATTTGCCCCTCAACTTGGTGGATGGGGAGGGTGAAGCCAATACACAGGGAGAAGGAAGCAGAAGTACTCATAAATCAGAAAGGATGAAAGGGGCTTTAGAAATACCTTGTTTATAGTCAGAATAGAGGTAATAAAACATCTGCAAATAGGATTTCACTGGTGGTCCAGTGATTAAGAATCCTCCTGCCAGTGCAGAGGACACAGGCTCAATACCTGGTCCGGGAAAATTCCACATGCCATGGGGCAACTAAGCCCGTATGCCACAACTACTGAGCCTGCATGCCCTAGAGCCCATGCTCTGCAACAAGAGAAGCTACTGCAATGAGAAGCCCATGTACCACAACAAGATAGTAGCCTCCACTAGCTGCAACTAGAGAAAGCCTGTATGCAGCAATGAAGATCTAGCACAGCCAAAAGATAATAAAATTTAAAAGAAAAGAAATGTCAAAAGTGTTCTTAAAAAAAAGTCTACAAATAATAATTGCTGGAGAGGGTGTAAAGAAAAGAGAAGCATCCTACTTCGTTGGTGGGAATGTAATGGAAAACAGTATGGAGGTCCCTTAAAAAACTAAAAGTAGAGTTACCATGTAATCCTGCAACCCCATTCCTTGGCATGTATCCAGAGAAAACTCTAATTCAAAGAATTAGAATTAGTGCCCAGTGTTTATTGCAGCACTATTGACAATACCCAAGACATGGAAGCAACCTAAATGTTCATCAAGAGATGTATGGATAAAGATGTGCTACACACACGTACACACACACACACATAAATAGGCATCTCAGGTGGCACTAGTGGTGAAGAACCTGCCTCTCCAATGCAGGAGATGTAAGAGACATGGGTTCAACCCCTGGGTCGGAAAGATCCCCTGGAGAAGGGCATGGCAACCCACTCCATTATTTTTGCCTGGAGAATCCCACAGGCAGAGGAGCCTGGAGGGCTACAGTCCATGGGGTCACAAAGAGTGGGACATGACTAAAGCAACTTAGCACACGGACACACAAACTGGAATATTACATAGCCATTTAAAAGAATGAAATAATGCCATTTGCAATAACATGGATGGACCTAGAGATTATCATACTAAGTGAAGTAAGTCAGAAAGAGAAAGACAAATATCATATGAAATCACTTATATGTAGAATATAAAATATTAAAGTATGACACAAACGAGCTAATTTATAAAACAGAAATAGACTCATAGACATAGAAAACAAACTATGGTTATCAAAGGGAAAGGGGAAGGAGGGATAAATTAGGAGTTTGGGATTAACAGGTACATACTATCACATATAAAATAGTAGGAGTTTGGAATTAACAGACACTATTACATATAAAATAGACAAACAACAAGGACCTACTATATAGGACAGGGAATTATATTCAGTATCTTGTAATAATCTATAATGGAAAAGAATCTGAAAAATACACACATGACTAAATCACCTTGTCATCAGAACATTGTAAACAAAATATATTTCAGTTAAAAAAAAGAATGGCTCAGTGGTAAAGAATCTACCTGCCAAGTAGGAGACATGAGTTCGATCCCTGGGTTGGGAAGACCCCCTTGAAAAGGAAATGGCAACCCACTCCAGTATTCTTGCCTAGAAAATTCCAAGGACAGAGGAGCCTGATGGGCTCCAGGCCATGGGGTTACAGATTCAGACATAACTTAGAGACTAAACCACCACTCACTATACCACCCTTATTTTACATATATGAAAACTAAATGTCACACAAAAGAGATTATTTATCAAAAGTCACAATTAATAATCATGAGAAATGTGGTCACTAGAACTCAGATTTGGAGAAGGGAATGGCAACCCACACTAGTATTCTTGCCTGGAAAATCCCATGGACAGAAGAGCCTGGAAGGCTACAGTCCATGGGGTCATAAGAGTCGGACATGACTGAGTGACTATACCACCACCACCAGAACTCAGAGTTCCTAGAATATTTCTGTCTAGGCTTCCAACTTTTGCTGTTTCATAGATCTATATAAGTTTGGACATCTCTTCAACCTTATAGTTTCCTAAACACTTCTCCTCACTCATCTTGCTTGCTTTCCCCTATCTCTTTGTTTTCTGTTTTTAGATACCCATAATACTCTGTGCATATTTTTATTGTGGCATTCATCATGCTGTACAAAGAATTGATTTCTCATGTTTTGTCTTTGGATTGTGGACTTCTTGAGAGCAATAGCTGAGTCTTGCTCATCTCTGAATCTTTAGTGTACACCTAGCACAAAATAGGCAGACATCAAGGTTTCACTTTAGATAAAATAAAGTTGGATTTAAAATATTAGCCTCAACACTCAAATTAAAACTGCACTAAGACATTTACTTAATTGAAAACAATCTTCAAATCTGACAATATACCTTTTGTTGGAGAGGCCATGGGGAAAGAGCCATCAAAATCACTACTGCTGACAATGCAGGAAAATATAATTTCAATGGAGGGGAATTTGGCAATATCTGAGAAAACTACATATGTATTTAGCTTTTGACCCTGGAATCTCACTTGTAGGAATTGATCTCAGTGATATGCTGGCAAAAATATGGAAAGATGTGAGCCTAGTACTATTTACTGCAGCACTATTTGTAACAGTAAAAGACTGGAAAATCACCTAAATCTTCACCAAGAGAAGCCTTGATGAATGGATTACAGTACATCTACAAAATGAAGCATCCAGTTTCAAATGGAGATGTTAAGTATCTGTACATCCTATTGCCAAATAATTATCAGGATATATATTTTAAATGAAAAATAGCAAGGTAGAAAAAAGGTTGCAAATATTCTAGTGTTTATCTACTATTTATCTAAAATGTATTTGCTGTATTAAAATGAAAAGTGAAAGGATATATCACAAAATAATGGTTACTAATATGAGAAGTGGAATAGAAAGAAATGAACAGTGATAGAATCTATGTTTCTTGGTTTGTTGATTTGCTTAGTAGAATATACCTTGAGTTTGAATATACCTTAATTTGTAGTTTGACTTTCTTAAAACCTATGCAAATATTTTATATAATTATAAAACAAAATTTCATTTAGAAAAGCAATCCCGGGGCTTCCCTGGTGGCTAAGAGGGTATAGAAAAGCAATTACAAAATAAAACAATAAAAAAAATGTAAACAAATGAACCTAACCAAGTATCCAATTGATGACATCATCACAAAAAGAGGAACAATTCTGAGCAACTTTTAAATCAGAGTAATTTGGTGCTATTGATTTACTGGGATGTGCCCTATGGATAAAATGAGTGAAGAGAAGTATCTTACAATTATTTTCAGTAGTCATATCATATTAGTAATATTGGCATTGTTATTCTGAGGCTAAATCAAATGGGCATTCATAGAGAGGTCACTGAGAAGCATGGTTAAAAGGAGATACATGGGGGGATGTTCCTGATGGTCCAGTGGTTAGGACTCCATGCTTCCATTGCAGGGGGTTCGGGTTCAATCCCTGGTCAGGGAACTAACATCCTGCATGTTGTGCGGCCATAAATTTTAAAGGCAACACAGGGGTAGAATCAATAAGGTTAAGTTGAATAAGAGTAGATAGTACTAAAATGAATTTTTCCTTTTAAGTAGGAACCACAGCTCTTTGGGTAAATTGCTGATTTCAACAATGGTGCAGGGAATGTACAAAATAAGCCTGGAATGTGTTAATACCATAAAGCAAGATAACCATCAACAACTTCCGGAGTCATGTCAAAAGGACTCAAGAAAACACCTGAATAAACTTGGAATGGCTTAAGATGGGATCATATGAGCATCAATAAGGATATGAACTACAATAAATTTAAACACATTTCCATACTTTAAATATGCTGATATCCATAACCTTATAATGATACTAACAAGAATCATGGCTCACTTTTGGAGGACACGAGGAAAGATATCCATTATTTTGAAAACTGGTAAATGAGGAGAAATAATCATTTGTCTTACTTTTCCTATATGACCTATACCTCATGGTTACTGAAGAGTAGTTTAGGGAAAGTTTCTCTTTGTGTAAGTATCCCAGCTAATAAATGAAGAAAATATAATTGAGAATGTCAGCATTAGGTAATCCCTATTGAAGAGATGATCCTGGGCAATTATCATCAATGACTGACAACATCACAAAAAAAGACAACCAGGTATCAGGCACTTCTGAGGGAAGCACACTGCATGAGGTAGCCTTGCCCCTCCCCCAAGCTGAATAAATATCTAATCAAGCCTATATATCTAATGACCAATTTACAGGAAATACAAAGGACAGAGAAACATGACAATGACACCACTATTATTGGAACGCAGGTAGCAAAACCAAACTGTGAGAACTTTCACAGACAAAAAAGTCATTTTCTCAAAAAAAAAAAAAAATTACAAAGAGGAATTCCCTGACGATCCAGTGTTTAGGACTCCATGTTTTCACTGCCAAGGGCCAGGGTTCAATCCCTGGTTGGGGAACAAAGATTGTATCCCATCAGCACTGCCAAAAAAAAAAAAAAAAACTTACAAAGTAAAACCAGTTATCTGAGAGCCTAGATATTGAAAAAGATTGAAAAAAAAAAAAAGATTGAAGAAATAGAGCTGTGTATCATAATGTATGACCCTTATATTTGCTTTTAAACCAGAATGTCTTTTTTCTATTTTTATGCTTAACCTGCCAAATTATTTAGCTGGCAATAGAATCCTTGATGGGAGAAGGAAATGGCAACCCACTCCAGTATTCTTGCCTGGAGAATCCCAGGGACAGAAGAGCCTGGTGGGCTGCCATCTATGGGGTCGCACAGAATCAGACACGACTGAAGCGACTTAGCAGCAGCAGCAGCAGCAGCATTTAGTTTTGTCAATGAAAAAAAATCTGATGTTGGACTAATTTTATTTTTTTGGTTACCTGTCTTTTTCTTCTCTGGAATCTTTTAGAATCTTTTCTTTACTCTTTGTGTTTCAATCAAACAATTAATATATGTTATATGAACCTTATTTGGATTCCTATTCAAACAAACTATTAAAAGATAACTACTGATGAGTGGTTATTTGAAGATATTAAAGAATCACTGTCATTTATTTTTAGGAATAATTTTGAAAGGGCCCTTAACTTTAAAGATACATTTAAATAAAATAATAATATGTCTAAAATTTGCTTTAAAATAGCGCTAAGTCTGTGGCTGGGGTGTAAATGAACAAAATCAGTTATGAACTGAGAATTACAGAAGCTAAATGATGGGTATATGAAGGTTTGTTATTACTATTCATCCAACTTTTAACTTTTTTTTTGTTATACTATTCATTTCCATACAGGTTGAAAAATTTTAGTAATGAAATACAAAGCTTCAGTCTGAAATTTATCACTAAGTAAAATTGGGTTTAAGTAAGGAAGTAAGTGAAAGTCGCTCAGTCGTGTCCTACTCTTTCCGACCCCATGGGCTATACAGTTCATGGAATTCTCT
Organism: Cervus elaphus; assembly: GCF_910594005.1. NCBI lineage: Eukaryota > Metazoa > Chordata > Mammalia > Artiodactyla > Cervidae > Cervus > Cervus elaphus. Next base: position 40,290,693 of record NC_057848.1, on the reverse strand, counting down.
TGGACAGAATACTGGAGTGGGTAGCCTTTCCCTTCTCCAGGGGATCTTCCCAACCCAGGGATTGAACCCAGGTCTCCCACATTGCAGGTGGATTCTTTACCAGCTGAGCCACAAGGGAAGCCTGAAAATTGGGTTTAGTATTTCCTTATCAAACCTTCCATTGTAACCATTTTAGTGTCTCCTGGCTAAATCTCATTAATAAGAGAGAATGGCAGACAGATCAGTTCTACATACCAAAGGCTTTAGGGAAAACAATAGTTGATTTTTCTTCCTCAGTCCACACCTAGGGGAAAGGCTAAAAAAAATCCTTCAGTGTCCTCTTCTTATATTCTATCAGGATAATTTCTGTCAGCAAGTTTAAAAGAGGTCATGATGAAACTATGAGGACTCACTGTACTAATGAACTAGATTCAAGTGAAAAAAAAGTAAATGAAATGGTCTGTTGTATAAAGCCTGGTGTAAAAAAGGTGAGTAAAACTGGGCTTGATAAAGGCTGGTCTAACAAACCACGGGGAAGACCTGTTTATCCTAGCAGCTGCCTTCATAAACTGAAATGATGCTTAGAATCAGATTGGAAGCATCATCTTCCAGTTTTATCCAATAGGAGAACAATCACGGGTCAGGTGAGAAGGACATCAAGATCCAGCCTCTTCTACAAAGGGTACAGAATACTGGAGTGGGTTGCCATTTCCTTCTCCAATACTCTAGACTAGTAAGTAAAAGATTGCTAACATCTTATTAGATCAATGAACAAAATCCTTGAATAGACATTTCCGAGATGATGAAATATAAAATAAAAGGCTAATACACGTAAAAGGATGATCTGTTCGATCTTACTTTTAAACTGGGAAATGAAAATTAAAGTAAAATGCAAGTAACAGACCATTAGAAACCAACCCAATAAGTTTGTTAGAAAATTTTAAAACCTGACAGCACCAAATGTAAGTAAGAATTTGGAGATAGGAGAACTTGAGTAAAACTCTAATATATAAATTTATAACAATTCATTAGAAAAATTTTTGTAAATAAAGTTATAAAGTAGAAACTTGACATATCCTAAAACCCAGTAATCTCACTCCTAGGTATGAAACTGTATGAAATTTTTAACATGTATGTGTATATATAGCAAATGATACTTGGAGGAATCTTTATGGTAGTCTTGATACTAATAGAAATAAGTAAAATAAAAATAGAAAAAGCCCAAATTTCATTTAAAGGAGAATGTGTTGGGCTTCCCAGGTGGTGCTAGTGGTAAGGAACCCACCTGCCAATGCAGGAGATGTGAGAGACATGGGTTCGATCCCTGGGTCGGGAAGATCCCCTGGAGGAGGGCATGACACCTACTCCAGTATTCTTGCCTGGAGAATCCCATGGACAGAGGAGCCTAATGGGCTACAGTCCATCAGGTCGCAAAGAGTCAGACACACCTGAGCAACTAACACACATGCACCTGTGCGCATGCTCAGTCACTTCAGTCGTGTGGGACTCTTCACGATCCCATAGACTGTAGCCCACGAGGCTCCTCTGTCTACGGGATTCTCCAGGCAAGAATACTGGAGTTAGTTGCCATTTCCTTCTCCAGGGACTCTTCTTGACCCAGGGATTGAACCTAGGTCTCCTGCATTGGCAGGTGGATTCTTTTTTTTTCTTTTTTTTCTTTTTTTACTACAGGACTAGCTTCAGTCACACCCTGAGACTGGGATTTGGGTCAGAAGCTGCGATTCAGTTCAGTTACTGAGTCGTGTCCGACTCTTTGCAACCCCATGGACTGTAGCCTACCAGGCTCCTCAATCCATGGGATTTTCCAGGCAAGAATACTGGAGTGGATTGCCATTTCCTTCTCCATGGCAGGTGGATTCTTTACCAATGAGCTCCTCCCCCGCACCCTGGGGAAGCCCATCAGGGACTCTGCTGCTGCTGCTGCTGCTAAGTCGCTTCAGTCGTGTCCGACTCTGTGCGACCCCATAGACGGCAGCCCACCAGGTTCTGCTGTCCCTGGGATTCTCCAGGGACTCTAGGACCCTCTTAATTAGCCTAGGAGTTCCAAAAAGAGCTTGATGTACAAATTAGGAAATCAAGACAGACATCAAGTGTTACAGATTTGACAAATATGATAGTATTGGGAGAAGGCTGCAGCTTTGGCACCTTGATGTCCTAGTGATTCATAGCCAATACTAGACACCTGGATAATGAATATGATCATAAACACCTGACTGACTTGTCACGTTTGTTTTTTTTTTATTTTTTTATTTTTTTTTTTTAATTTTTTTATTGGTTGGAGGCTAATTACTTCACAACATTTCAGTGGGTTTTGTCATACATTGATAAAGCATTCAGTGCCTACAGCTAAACAGGGATGGGAGAAGCAGCGGCTGACATGTTCTGCTTATTTCTGTCCTGTTAGCCCTGCCTGCAATGCATAATTTCCTGCTGAGGTGCCACACCTCATCTTTTAAAAACTGGGTCAAATATCATAGTTTCTAGGAGACATTTCCTGATCGAGATGGAAAAGATTGCTCGTCCTTTAATCCCCCAGAGTATTCTGCCTGTAATTCTTTTATGATATTTATCTTTCCTTGCCTTTTTCCTTTTTCTTATATAGTCAGCTTGCCCTTATGAGATGATAAACCCTTCAAGGGCAAGGATCATGTCCTCATCTTTTTATCTCTCTCACCACAGAGCAGATACTATAAAAGTTGTGTTTGATTGAAAGCTTGTCTTCCAAGTTGAAACTGATTCAGAACTTCAGGTTTAAAATGAGGTGGGCTAGCAGTGTCTATTTCACACGTACCCACTTTCCAACAATAATAATACCTATGAAGAGAGGAAAAGAGATAAAAAAAAAATGATTGCCATGCAAGTAATTGCCAGAACCTGGAACAGTTTTCATCAAATTATAGGACATCCAGAATGAAGTTGGCCATCACAAGTGGAAGCTGGCATATGCTTTGCAAGTAGAAATGAAAAACACCTGTTATCCTGATAGCACTGGGAAGAGGCATCACCACCCCCCAACACACTGCCTGGCCCCAGGGTAGGTACCATTCAGAAAAACAGGCAGCCCAACCAATACAAGGCAGATAATTTTTTTTTTTTTTAGGTGACCAGGTTACTGTTAAATTCTCCCGTTAGCTCTTACCTTTCTAATTCATTCAGTGCCTATAACTCTGTGAAGAAAGCTGAGCACCGAAAAATTGAAGCTTTTGAACTGTGGTGTTGGAGAAGACTCTTGAGAGTCCCTTGGACTGCAAGGAGATCCAACCAGTCCATCCTAAAGGAGATCAGTCCTGGGTGTTCATTGGAAGGACTGATGCTGAAGCTGAAACTCCAGTACTTTGGCGTCCTCATGCGAAGAGTTGACTCATTGGAAAAAGACCCTGATGCTGGGGGGGATTGGGGGCAGGAGGAGAAGGGGACGACAGAGGATGAGATGGCTGGATGGCATCACCACCTCGATGGACATGAGCTTGAGTAAACTCTGGGAGTTGGTGATGGACAGGGAGGCCTGGCATTCTGCGATTCATGGGGTCGCAAAGAGTCGGACATGACTGAGCGAATGAACTGAACTGAACTGAACTCAAGAAAACAATGTGGCAGAAAACATGAACTAGGAACTGGTAGTTACATTGCATTCTGCAAGGAATCAACCCAAGTTCACAAGCCTTGTTTGAATTAGGAAAGGATGCTCCCCCTTAGTGGATCCAGGCTTATACACACACATTTTGCATGAAATGCAAAATGAAATACATGTTAGACTACAACTCCCACTAAACCAGATGACCCTGTGTAGAGCCAAACCTGTACAACCATACTCAGCAGCTCTGAAGAGTCCAAGGAAGTCAAAGCTGCAGTTGGAGGAAGAGATGGAAGCATAACTGGTACTGGTGGATGCTGCTGGCACTTAGAATTTTTCATTTTCTCATTATTCTAACAAAGTCTGCTTAGATAAATAGTTCTCAACCCGGGGGGAATTTCAGTCCCCAAAGGATATTAGTCACTGTTTTGATGGGTTCACTAGGGGAGGACATCATCTTGGTGATCACACTGGTAGCTAGTGTGTAGAGGCCAGGGATGCTGCTAAACAGCCTATAATATACAAGACAGCATCACCACCCCCCACCCCCAAGCACACAAAAGAATGATCTGCCCCAAAGAGTCAATAGTGCCAATGCTGAGGAACCCTGAATTAGATAAATGCTTGCTAGTATTGTAAATTGTGTGAAGAAATAGAAATATCAATTGAACTTAAGAATAAGATTTTGTCTATATGTAATTGGAGAAGATGAAGGGAAAAGGCATGTCTCTCACACCTCATAACACTGGGATAGACTAGATGTCTCCTTGTTCCAGGAGAAGCAGAATACATGATGAGTATGGGGTCTATGAAAGGACACTGCCAAACACAGGAAAGGTGATGTTTTTGAAGACAGTGGAGAAGCAGATTTTGACAATTATTTGTCCCAGGAAAAAGAGAGAAAAAATAAAGTTCTTAGTATTCTTAATAGAATTTGACAAGACATGGTCTCTATGAAATAAAAACAGAGAAAAATGAATAAGAGATAAGACAATGTTATGCAAAATCATCTAGATAAGCTGAAAAGGAGCTGTGTGGGAAAATGATTCAGAGGAGACTAAAATAGCAAACCATGAGTAAAACTCTACAAGCACAAAACAACAGGACTAACACTAAGGAAACGCCACTAAATAGAGCGCAATTTGAGAAACAGTGGTGGCAAGGAGAAGACAGAAAAAAACAATGGTAAAAATTTTAAAAAAGAGATCCAACCACAGATAACTGGCATTCCAAAGCAAAAGCAGACTAAATGGAACAGATATAATAACAAAAAGTACAATAATTGAAAACTTTTCTGAAGTGAATATATACTAGAGTCCAAAATTCTCAGGGTTTCCTGAATACCAGCAAAAAAACCAAAATTTTTTTATGAATAAAGACTTACTGCTACACATATTCTCACAAATATTTGACTTGAATTTATTAACAATAATTAAAAATATCCTACAAATTTTGAGGCATGGGTAGGGGCATGTTTTGCTACATAGAAATAAAAATCAACCATTTCAGATTTCACAAATCTTCCTTGATATACTCAAAAACATATGTTAATAATTGTGTAATAGGGACTTCTCTGGTAGGCCAGAGGTTAAGACTGTGCTTCCAATGTAAGGAATGCAGGTTTAATCCCTGTTTGGGGAACTAAGGTCCCACATGCTGTGTGTTGCAGCCAAACAATAAAAATAAATAAAAAAAAATTTTAAGTTAACTATATTTTTAAAATTGTGCAAAATATACAGAGTTCTGAGGAATAAACATTCTGTATCAAGAACTGTATACTTAGACGTCATTTATTCATAGTAGATATGAAAGAGCCTGAAAAATGCCTCAATCAAAAGTGTTTCTTAAAACAAGTAAATAAACAAACAAAATTCTTGGCCACATGGTATTCCAGCCCACCTAGCAATGAAGCTCAAAGGATAAGTCAAGCAAAGTCTACTCCTCCCTTAAGAGAATGGCCATGGCTCACTACATTAAATAAACATGGAGTCCCCCAAAGAATATAAATATGATTCTAAAACTTGAATGAAAATGGTAAAAAGTTGTGTTAGAAGAGATCTATGATGAGTAAAACATAATGGCATGCCAAAATACTAGATCTTAAGCCCTAATGGAGGGCGATGGACAATTAATAAGGAAATGATTGAGCACATAAATAAACAAAAGAAGTCATTATAAACGCTATTAATATTATGAAGGAAAGAAATAGGGTACTGTGATGGAGAATAACTGGGTGACCTACTTTCATGAAATAACTTTCCTAGGATGTTTCACTGAAGCTGAAACACCTGAAGGATGAGTAGGGAGTAAGAGGGGCAGAGCGTACTATGGGTAAAAGTCATAACCGTTGCACAAGCCCTGTGGTGGGAAAGAGCATAGTGCATTGGGAGCATCAAGCTACAGCCTCACTAGCTTCTTTCAGAGTGAGATAGGAAAGCATGGCTGAGACTTGATCCTAATGACACTGGCAGGAGCAGCCACATCATCTCAGCTTTTATAGCCTGTAGCAATGGTTTGCGGTTCTATTCCAAGAGCAGTAAATTTTAAGCTGAGAAGGGATGGAATCTGATGTACTTTTCAAAAGAAAAGTATAACTGCTCTGTGGAAATATATTGAAATTCTTTTACATGACACAGAGACAAATATTTTGCCATGTACACAAACTATTTCAAAGCACAGAAAAATATGAACAGCTTCCCCCATGATCTTTGAACAAAATATAACCCATAAAATCTGACAATGATAGCTCAGGGGAAGAAAGCTAGAGATAAATGTCACTGATAATATGTATATGAGTCCTAATTAAGATAATGATAAAACAAATTTATTGGTATATTAAAAGCAAAATATAACCATGACAATCCCAGGGAAATATAGATCCCCAGGATTTTCAACATTAGGACATCTATTAATATAATCCATTGGATTGAAAAGCTGAATGAGAAAAGCCAGATAAATATCATCAAAGATGGAAAAATTAAGTATTTGATAAAATTAAAGGCCTATTACTGACTTTGAAATTTCCAAATAAACTAGGTATAGAGGCACCTTTTCTTAAGATGTTGCAATTTATCTATTGTAAATACATCCTAAAAGAGTTTTTTTAAAGTTGCTCAGTCATGTTTCACTCTTTGTTTTCAACATTTTTCTTCAAGTTGCTAAAAAATGTAACATCAACAATAGTAAGAAGAGCCATAGAAACATTTATAGAGGATTTACCATATGTAATACAGTGGTGTTATTTTATGTAACTTATTCCCTTTAATTTTCACAATAATCTTCACAATAAAATAAGTAAGTTTTTTTAACCTTTAGCAGAGGTCAGTGGTATTTTTTTTTCATTTATTTTTATTAGTCGGAGGCTAATTACTTTACAATATTGTAGTGGTTTTTGTCATACATTGACATGTAAATCCATGGCTGATTCATGTCAAAATAAGTAATATTTTATCTCCATTTTATAGCTGAAGAAATTGAGATTATGAATAGATATGATATATAGGAAAAAAGATGCAACACTGTCATTATTTGTGAATGATAGGATTATATGCTTAAAAATCCAAGAAAGCATATTTCAAGTGGAACACAGAGTTAAGTTGGCCATATAATTTTTAAAAAGACATACTTGTAAAGCAAAAAAGAACAGCAGACAAATACACTGAGACATATGTTTTTATGTACTCAAAATTGTAAATTTATTAATTCTTGCCAAACTAATTAATATATGTAGACCAATTCCAACCAAATACCAAATTGATTTATTTTTTATTACATATAGTTCATTTACAATACAGTGTTAATTATAGGTGTACAGCATTGTGATTTAGTATTTTTGCAGATTATACTTCATTATAGGTTATCACAAGATAATGGGTATAATTCTCTGTCCGATAAGTAGGCTGTTATTTTTATCTATTTTATATGTAGTAGTTTGTATCTATTTACTCCGTGCCACTAATATTTCCCTCCCCAGATTCCCTTCCCTCTTTGGTAACCACAAGTTTGTTTTCCATATCTGTGAGTCTGTTTTGGTATTTCTGTTTTGTATGTACATTCAGTAAATTCAATTGTTTTGGATTGATAAATTGATACCAAGATGACTAATAGGGTGAGAATATCTGTGGAAAATTTGGAAAAAGAGTAGTAAGGAAAGATTTCTCCTATCAGACAAATACACATCATGAATCTAAGAAAGTGAAAATTCTAACGTTATTGTAAAAGTAAAATATCTAATTAATAGAACATACTAGAAAGCCTGAAAAAATTTTCATATAAAATAATATAGATTAAAGCAAATATGTTATTTCAAATAAGAGTAAAGTGATGAATTCTTTAATTTTCTTGATACAACTGATTTGAAAAATAATATGTTCAAACCCAACCTGATTTCATAGCACTAAACTATGTAATAGGTAGACTAAAAACTAAACTGTAAAACAACAAATATGTAATAAAGCCAGAAAAAAAACATAGGTGATTATATCTCACAACTTGATTTTTATAACTGAAAAATATTATTGTTTTGGAAATAAAGGTACTAAAATAATGATTTAGAGACATATAAATATAAATATTCAATATAAACAGGGCAAGGCACATGAAGAGACAGTCATTAAAAGGAAAATATAAATAGTAAATAAACATTAAAAAAATTCAACCAAAATAAATGTATGATCCTGGGCAAGAACATACTTAGACTCTGAAAGTGTCAAAGTCCTCATTTGTAAAATGACAAAATAAGAAAGGGGAATACTTTGTCTTCACTGTGCATGAGTGGACAGACAACTGGTCATAAAATGTCTACTGTGATTAAAAATGAGGTACAGTCTTTGAATCGGGCTGCCTCCTTATTAAGGATACGCTTCTATTTACCATGCCAAAGAAAAGTAGACTATAGTAGATACCTTGGTGGATTTGTTGATAGAAAAAGTGGGTCACAGTACCCTTTCAACATAGCCAAAGTGCAGTTCAGTCATCAAAATTTTATGAAGAATCATTTTTCTACTTGATTTATATAGGTGCTTCCAACCAAGTCCATATTTCTGTGTTGCTAGGGAAGATGAAATTTATTAGATGTTTTTGTCACTTGCAATTATATAAGACACAATTCGACTATTCTTTTCTCTTAGAAATATAGAACATCTCAGAAAATATTTCAGATTATGTTGACACTTCAAGTCCTATGGAAGATTATAAGTACTTTGATGAAAAGAATTGCTCTCACAAGAGAAAAACAAATCTATGAATGTAGTGTTTAAACCTGAGGAAAAAATTTTATTAAAAAAAAGATACAATAATATGGAAGGAGGAAATGGCACAAACAATAAACCTCTGGCTACAACCTTGCAGCAAATTTATAAATCAATTTTTAAAATGGGAGATACATTCAATTAAAAAACAGTAAATAAATAAAATGTGGGATAGGAAAAAATTAAGCATTTATCTATCCTTGTTCAGTTCTGTGCTATCCAGAATACTTCAATAAATATCTTTACTGAATGAGTGAATGTATAAACTCAAAGACTGGTTATCTAGTGTTCCATTTCACAACAGATTATAAGAAGCAAATTAAAAGGGGACAGATTGAAAAAGTTGTCAGAGACTGATAGTTTGTATAAAAAAGAAATAGCAGGTAGCAAAACTATTTAAGCACACTTAAAACTCAATATTGAAAAAACTAAGATCATGGCATCTGGTCCCATCACTTCATCGCAAATAGATGGGGAAACAATGGGAACAGTGACAGACTTTATTTTCTTGGGCTCCAAAATCACTGCAGATGGTGACTGAAGCCATGAAATTAAAAGACGCTTGCTCCTTGGAAGAAAAGCTGTGACAAACCTAGACAGCATATTAAAAAGCAGAGACATTACTTTGCCAACAAAGGTCTGTATAGTCAAAGCTATGGTTTTTCTGGTAGTCATGTACGAATGTTACAGTTGGACCATAAAGAAGGCTGAACACCGAAGAACTGATGCTTTTGAACTGTGGTGTTGGAGAATACTCTTGAGAGTCCCTTGGACTGCAAGGAGATCCAACCAGTCAATCCTAAAGGAAATCAATCCTGAATATTCATTGGAAGGACTGATGCTGAAACAAGCCCCAATACTTTGGCCAACTGATGTGAAGAAGTGACTCATTGAAAAAGACCTTGATGCTGGGAAAGATTGAAGGCAGGAGGAGAAGGGGATGACAGAGGATGAGATAGTTGGATGGCATCACCAATTCAATGGGCATGAGTTTGAGCAAGCTTCAGGAGATGGTGTAGGACAGGGAAGCCTGGTGTGCTGTAGTCCATGGGGTCGCAAAGAGTTGCACACAACTGAGCTACTGAACAACAAGAACAATATGCAAACACAGCCTAGAGCCATTTGCTGAGGGACAGATAGCTCTATAAGCTTAATGGGGGGGGGGTGGCACAGAGAGGCTTCCCAGGTGGTGCAGTGGGTAAAGAATCCACCTGCCAATGCAGAAGGCACAAGAGACTCGAGTTCGATCCCTAGGTCAGGAAGATCCCCTGGAGTAGGGAATGACAATACACTCCAGTATTCTTCCTGGAAAATTCCATGGACAGAGGAACCTGATAGGCTGCAGCCCGTGGGGTCACAGAGTCAGACACAATTGAGTGAGCACTCATGCATGCAAGCTTAATGAACCCTAGGGTTGTCAGAGACATTACAAGTCCAAGCAGTAATTATAGACATAATAACAGCTCCTAGAGAAGGACCATATATTATGTAGATAGGTACTATACCATGGGCTTTATGCATACCATTTCACTTCATCAGTTCATCCTGATAACAATCTTATGGGATTGGTATTATTATTATCTCAATGTTATAGGTGAGGAAATAAAGAGATTAAGCAATTGTCAAAGGTTATACTGATCATAAGCAATAAAGTTTGAACTTAACTGCAGTCAGACTCTAAACCCCTTATCCATTCTGCTGTTTTGTCTTCCCCAGTCAGGTTCACACACCATACTGTGTTGGAGAGTCCAAATGCCTGTTTCTTATTTAATGCTGCTTATCAACAAATCACTCATTTCACAAGCACATTAAGCACTTTATGGAACTAGTACTGTTCTAGGGATTATCCTAAAGGAGCCCCTACTCTAATGAGAGAGCACATGTACAAAAAAAATTATCAGCAATGCAGTAAAGCAGCTCTAGCATTTTTCTTGGTTGCTAGAGAGGGATGAATTATCGTTACATACTTGCAATTCTTTACAACAAAATCTAATTTCGGTGCATATTTTTCATCTCACTCTTGTTCATAGTTATTCAAAAGTGCTGCCTCCTAAAAGCCCAGTGACATTTCCACCAGTCTTCCAAAAATGATGGAAAAGGAGAAGGAATTTCTAAACAGAGACAAAGAAATACACAAATGCATGAAAGCAACAAAGAATAATAACTAATGTAGCCACTGGAGAGTCTTCTAGATGGTTAACGATCATTCTCAAACTTGAGCAATCTGGAACCTCTGCCAAAACCCAGATTGCTGGTCCCCACTGCAATAATTCTGATTCAAGAAATTTGGGCTAGGGCTGAGAATCTGCATTTTAATTAAAACTTCACCCTCTCACCCAGATGAATCTGATGCAAGACATGAAGAAGAAACCCTGGGCTAGAGTTTTCTGAATGCAAGAAATAATGGGAGGCCAGATGCAGGAAACCTAACAGCCTGGTGCATCTTTGGCATCACACCTCAGGCAGACTCCTGGGCCCCAGCTTTGGCCCCTCGGTAGGGTTACTTACTACCACACAGACCTTTGAGTCATTTTACCTTTGAGCCGCAGGTATACATACAAGCCCAGCCATCTGTGGTCTTTTTTTGGTTTTCTTAGCTTATACTCCAGTGCAGTGCTCAGAATGAAGCTTAAGTACCTGCTTAGTGGCTTCTGTGTGCCAGGGGAATGAACACACCAACAGCTCTTCATGAATGTTAGTTACTGGTCAAATCTATCCTTAAACAGCCTATCCTCTACTCCCCCCTCTTCATCTGTACCAGTCTGCCCCTTCCTCACTTGGCACATGGCAGGTCTCCAAGATTGCTCATGTGCTACAATTGGTCCATAAACCAAAGAGGAACTATGTGTCTTTCGGGAATGATTTGCAGATATTTGGCCCCAAAGGTATGAAATTAGGCCAGTTTCTGACTATTGTCCCTGAAGTATGAAAATATGGGCCTATATTTAAAGCACACAAGTTTTATTGTAATTTTTTTTTTTTTTGGCTGCACCATGCAGCATGGGAGATCTTAGTTCCCCAACCAGGGATTGAACCCGTGCCCCCTGCATTAGGAGCGTAGAGTCTCAACTACTGGACTGCCAGGGAAGTCCCTAAAGCACACACGTTTTAAACTCTCCCTCTGAGATATTTCAAATAGGAAGGTGGAGAAAATGAGGTTGCAGTAGAGAAAAACAACCACTACACCACAATACAACTTGAAGCCAATTTAATACTTGACCAGTATTCATTAAGCAACTGATGTATTCCTGGAACTGTACAAAATTCTACAGGAAAGGGAATGGCATTACTCTAGTTCCCAAGTAGCTTAGGGTTCAGGTGTGAAAAAGAAAACTAAAGCACATGAAGATATGTCTTTAAATCCTACACCCAATTCTGATTTGAGGGTGTGTGTGTGGGGTGGGGTGGGGGGGGGGGTAGGGGTTCTCCCAAACCAACAAGCAATGTTGCAGACACCAACTGGGTATGCTACAATTCAACTCAATTCTGACATGATCTACTAGGAAATACCATCAGATTCCACAGGTTAAGGGTTCAGTCCTATAAGACCACCCCCGCCCCCACACACACTTCAGACGCCAATCTCAAGTCCAGGCTGTCACCTGTATTTCTGATCAACTGGCTATAGATCAGAGAATCCAGTGATCCCCTCCTTGGATTCTTGGCTCACAAAACTCAGTGAATTGCTTACTTATGGTTTTGTTATCATTGTTTAGTTGCTAAGTCGTGTCAGACTCTTTATGACCCCATGGACTGCAGCACGCCAGGCTTCTCTGTCCTTCACCATCTCCCAGAGCTTGCTCAAACTCATGTCCATTGAGGCAGTGATGCCATCCAACCATCTCGTCCTCTGTCGTCCCATTTTCCTCCTGCATTCAATCTTTTCCAGCATCAGGGTCTTTTCTAATGTCAGCTCTTTGCATCAGGTGGCCCAAAGTATTGGAGTTTCAGCTTTAGCATCAGTCCTTCCAATGAATATTCAGGATTGATTTCCTTTAGGATTCACTGGTTGGATCTCCTTGCAGTCCAAGGGACTCTCAAGAGTCTTTGCCACTACCACAGTTTGAAAGCAACAGTTCTTTGGTGATCAGTCTTCTTTTTATGGTCCAACTCTCACATCTGTACATGACTATTAAAAAAACCATAGCTTTGAGTAGATGGACCTTTGTTGGCAAACTGAGGCTACTGCTTTTCAAGACGCTGTCTAGGTTTATTGTAGCTTTCTTTCTGAGGCGCAAGCATCTTTTAATTATGTTTACCAGTTTATTACAAGATATGATAAGTGATATCCCAGATGGAAGAGAGGCACAGAGCAAGATATGTGAGAGAGGACATGGAGCATCCATGCCCTCTCCTATACTACTCTCCCCAAATACCCATGTGTTCACCAGCCCAAAAACTCTCTAGGCCTCATCTTTTTGGGATATTTATAGGGACTTAATTACATAGGTATGATTGATTAAGCCCTAAACACTCTTTCAACTCCAGAAGAGAAGCTGGCAGCTCTGTAAGAAATATGCTGATCCTCTGGAGGAGAGCAGGAACATTCAGAAGCAAATGAAGATTCTGCAGAAGAAGCAAGCCCAGATCATGAAAGAGAGTTCATTTGCAGAGCAAACACAGCAAGGCTATCGTGGCAAGAAGCAAGCTGGAGTCTCTTTGTAGGGAACTTCAGCATCACAATAAGACGTTAAAGGAAGAAAATATGCAGCAGGCCCGAGAGGAGGAAGAAAGATGGAAAGAAGCCACTGCACACTTCCAAATTACTTTGAATGAAATCCAGGCACAGCTGGAGCAACATCGAGCTGGGCGAGAAGCTGAAGAAGCTCATTGAGCAGTACGTGCTGTGAGAGGAGGTAAGGGCTATCAGGTGTTTAGATGACGTTAGTGGGGACTGTCCCCTGTCACAATGAACCAAAACCATTCACTGAAACACTCATTCTGGGGTGTTTTAGAACCTTTGTGTATGTGTAGTGGAATCTTTTCCTCGCAGGATTCTTGGGGATGGCCCAGAAGTCACTGGATTTGGGTCTGTGAAGCAATTTCTTGGAGACAGTGTTAAGCACAATGTGATTCTGGAAGATTATGACTTCAGCATAGATTATTCCCCCCTTATCCAGACTAAAAATGACTAAATACCCGGCCCCCAAATACGCTGTATTTTAGACATCTGTAATAATCTATATGGTCTACACTACCATTGCATTCTGGAGAAGGAAATGGCAACCCACTCAAGTTTTCTTGCCTGGAGAATCCCCATAGACAGTGGAGCTGGTGGGCCACAGTCCATGGGGTCACAAAGAGTCGGACACGACTGAGTGACTAGGAACCAGCACCATGATTGATTAAATCATTGGCCATTGGTAATCTGTTGCCCTCCAGTCCCTTCTGTTGTCCCAGAGGTCTGGGGGTGGAACTGAAAATTACAACCCTCTAATCACAAAGTTGGTTCTCCTGACAACCAATCCCTGTCCTTGGGTGCTTTCTAAAAGCTACCTCATTAACATAACAAAAGACATCTTGATCTCTTTCAACACTTAGAAGACTGAAGGTTTTAGAAGTTCTGTTCTATTTTTTTTTTCATTTATTTTTATTAGTTGGAGGCTAATTACTTTACAATATTTCAGTGGGTTTTTTCATACATTGTCATGAATCAGCCATGGGTTTACATGTATTCCCCATCCCGATCCCCCCTCCCACCTCCCTCTCCACCCGATTCCTCTGGGTCTTCCCAGTGCACCAGGCCCGAGCACTTGTCTCATGCATCCCACCTGGGCTGGTGATCTGTTTCACCATAGATAATATACATGTTTCGGTGCTGTTCTCTTGAAACATCCCACCCTCGCCTTCTCCCACAGAGTCCAAAAGTCTGTTCTGTACATCTGTGTCTCTTTTTCTGTTTTGCATATAGGGTTATCATTACCATCTTTCTAAATTCCATATATATGTGTTAGTATGCTGTAATGTTCTTTATCTTTCTGGCTTACTTCACTCTGTATAATGGGCTCCAGTTTCATCCACTTCATTAGAACTGACTCAAATGAATTCTTTTTAATGGCTGAGTAATATTCCATGGTGTATATGTACCACAGCTTCCTTATCCATTCGTCTGCTGATGGGCATCTAGGTTGCTTCCATGTCCTGGCTATTATAAACAGTGCTGCTATGAACATTGGGGTGCACGTGTCTCTTTCAGATCTGGTTTCCTCAGTGTGTATGCCCAGAAGTGGATTGCTGGGTCATATGGCAGTTCTATTTCCAGTTTTTTAAGAAATCTCCACACTGTTCTCCATAGTGGCTGTACTAGTCTGCATTCCCACCAACAGTGTAAGAGGGTTCCCTTTTCTCCACCCCCTCTCCAGCATTTATTGGTTGTAGACTTTTGGATAGCAGCCATCCTGACTGGCGTGTAATGGTACCTCATTGTGGTTGTGATTTGCATTTCTCTGATAATCAGTGATGTTGAGCATCTTTTCATGTGTTTGTTAGCCATCTGTATGTCTTCTTTGGAGAAATGTCTGTTTAGTTCTTTGGCCCATTTTTTGATTGGGTCATTTATTTTTATGGAATTGAGCTTCAGGAGTTGCTTGTATATTTTTGAGATTAATCCTTTGTCTCTTGCTTTGTTTGCTATTATTTTCTCCCAATCTGAGGGCTGTCTTTTCACCTTACTTATAGTTTCCTTTGTTGTGCAAAAGCTTTTAAGTTTCATTAAGTCCCATTTGTTTATTTTTGCTTTTATTTCCAATATTCTGGGAGGTGGGTCATAGAGGATCCTGCTATGGTTTACGTCAGAGAGTGTTTTGCCTATGTTCTCCTCTAGGAGTTTTATAGTTTCTGGTCTTACATTTAGATCTTTAATCCATTTTGAGTTTATTTTTGTGTATGGTGTTAGAAAGTGTTCTAGTTTCATTCTTTTACAAGTGGTTGACCAGTTTTCCCAGCACCACTTGTTAAAGAGGTTGTCTTTTTTCCATTGTATATCCTTGCCTCCTTTGTCGAAGATAAGGTGTCCATAGGTTCGTGGATTTATCTCTGGGCTTTCTATTCTGTTCCATTGATCTATATTTCTGTCTTTGTGCCACTACCATACTGTATTGATGACTGTGGCTTTGTAGTAGAGTCTGAAGTCAGGCAGGTTGATTCCTCCAGTTCCATTCTTCTTTCTCAAGATTGCTTTGGCTATTCGAGGTTTTTTGTATTTCCATACAAATTGTGAAATTATTTGTTCTAGTTCTGTGAAAAATACTGTTGGTAGCTTGATAGGGATTGCATTGAATCTATAGATTGCTTTGGGTAGAATAGCCATTTTGACAATATTGATTCTTCCAATCCATGAACATGGTATGTTTCTCCATCTGCTTGTGTCCTCTTTGATTTCTTTCATCAGTGTTTTATAGTTTTCTACATATAGGTCTTTTGTTTCTTTAGGTAGATATACTCCTAAGTATTTTATTCTTTTTGTTGCAATGGTGAATGGTATTGTTTCCTTAATTTCTCTTTCTGTTTTCTCATTGTTAGTGTATAGGAATGCAAGGGATTTCTGTGTGTTAATTTTATATCCTGCAACTTTACTATATTCGTTGATTAGCTCTAGTAGAAGTTCTGTTCTAGAAAGTGGGTAAAGACCAAATACATGTTTCCTATTATAAATCACAATATCACAGTGTGTTAAATTGGACTATAAAGATCAGTTTTATTGGTGTCAGGACATTTGCTGATTAACTCTGTATGTGTGAATGCAGAGTTTATGTGACTGGGGGACTAGGGGATTCAAGGGGTGGGGAGCTGGGTGGGCCCCTGCTCTTTGCAGAGATTGTAACTGATGGTAAGGGAAGATAACAAGAAATCAGAGAGGAAGCCCCTCTCCTCAAGGTTGTTATATACAGCAGGGATTCAAAGACAGGAAAAATACTTAGAAAACTACTCAAACCACAAATAACAAAAAGTGGATACATTTATAATCAGCAGCAGCTGGACAGAGCTATATACAATAAAACCTCAATTAACTAATCAAATTTCTTACTATTCAGATCTTGTTCCACATTCTAAATTTAAGCAAAAGGCTGAAGTAAGTAAAAAACAAATATCATATGATATGGCTTACATGTGGAATCTAAAAAAAAAATGATATAAATGAATTTATTTACAAAACAGAAAGAGTCACAGATGTGGAAAACAAAATTATGGTTACCAGAGGAGAAAGCAGGGGAGGGGAGGCAGATGAATTGGGAGGTTGAGATTGACATATACACACTACTATATATAAAATAGATGGCTAATAAAGACCTACTGTATAGCACAGGGAACTCTTCTCAGTGATCTGCAATGGTCTATATAGGAAAAGAATCTAAAAAAGAGTAGATATATGTATATGTAAAATGGATTCACTTTGCTGTATAGCAGAAACTAATGCAACATTATAAATCAACTATACTCCAATAAAAATTTATGAAAATAAATTTAAGCAAAAGGCAATGACCAAAGAAGCCAACACATAAAATTTCAATAATATCTATTAGGTATGTCCAATCATCAAAAGACTTACTTCTCTCATGTCATTAACAGTCCTTTATAAGTTATTGAGAACAACAAAGTATTTTTGCAGATCACTATACAGTGAAAAGTGAAAGTGTTAGTCACTTAGTCGTGTTTGACTCTTTGTGACCCCATGGACTGAATGAAGCCCGCCAGGCTCCTCTGTCCATGGGATTCACCAGGCAAGAATACTGGAGTGGGTAGCCATTCCCTTCTCCAGAGGATCTTCCCGATCCAGGGATCAAACCTAGGTCTCCTGCACTGCAGGCAGATTCTTTGCCATCTGAGCCACCACGGAAGTCCATTGGCAAACTATTATTCATATATATTATCTCATTTAATCCTTACATCAGCCATCAAAATAGGTTTGTTTTTGTTTTTTTGCCAAGCCATGCAGCATGTGGGATCTTAATTCCCTTATCAGGGATTGAACCTGTGCCCCTGCTTTGGAAGTGCAGAATCTTAACCACTGGACTGCCAGGGAAATCCCCTGAAATAGGAAGTTTTATGACTCAAATTTTATAGATGAGAAAACGGAGACTCTGGCAATCAATACCAAATCAGTAAAAAGACCCCCCATTCATAAAAAAAAAGTCCATTTTACCCATTGTATTATTTTTACTAAGACAAAAAAGTCATCCTAGACACTCTAAAAGAATTTTAAATAAGAATTGAAGCAAATCAAATTATTTTAAAATTTTAAATAAAATTTTCTGGTTAATTTGAAATTTTAAAGTCAGAACACTCATACATGTTATACAAAACAGAGCATTATAGATAATCAAGTACTCTATGTACATAATCTTTGGGGAATATTTTGTCTTATGAAGTGATCAGAGGGACAGAGCAAGTCAGGGACACTGGCAGGAAGGGTTTGGAGTAAGTCTGACAGTGGAGTTGAGATGTTGAAGAGCAATTTCAGAGATATGAAGGGGGAATAAATCCAGGAGTGGGTGATGACAATTAGTCAAACATGGAACTAAGAAAGCCAAAGCTAAGAATGGACAGGTTTGTTAGCTTGTGGATGAATATGAATTAGGGGACAGGGAGGATAAAGTCAACATAATTAAGCTTGTTTAAAAATTTCTAGCTAAGTGTTACTGACAAGGCCACAATTACTTTATCTCAGAGTAAAAAGCCCACAGATTTTTCATTTTGAGCTGTTCTATTAAGTTTTGTATAATCTGTTCACTTTATAGTGTAAAGAACATGAGATTTGGAACTTGACACACTTATGTAGAAAATATAGATTGTATTTCTCCAAAAAAGACATACAGATGGCTAATAAACACATGAAAGGATGCTCAACATCGCTCATTATTACAGAAATGCAAATCAAAACCACAACGAGGTATCATCTCATGCCGGTCAGAATGGCCACCATCAAAAAGTAAGTCTGCAAACAATAAATGCTGGAGAAGGTGTGGAGAAAAGTAAACCCTCCTACACTGTTGGTAGGAATGGAAATTGTTACAACTACTATGGAGAACAGTATGGAGGTTCCTTAAAAAGCCAAAAATAGAACTACCATATGATCCCTGCAATCCCATTTCTGGGCATATATCTGGAGAAAACCATAATTTGAAAAGATACATGCACCCCAATGTGCACTCTTTACAATAGCCAAGACATGGAAGCAGGCTAAATGTCCATCTACAGATGAATGGATAAAAAAGATGTGGTATATATGCACAATGAAGACTCAGCCATAAAAAAGAATGAAATAATGTCATGAATGGACATAGAGATTATCATACTAAGTGAAGTCAATCAGTCAGAGAAAGACAAATATCATATGATATCATTTATATGTGAAATCAAAAAAGAAAAAGATACAAATGAACTCATTTCTAAAACAGAGACTTAAAGACATAGAAAACAAACTTACAGTTACCAATGGGAAAAGGGGTATAGAGGAGAGATAAATTATGAGTTTGGGATTAACATATACATACTAGTGTATAGAAAACAGATAAATAAGGACCTACTGCATAGCATAGTGGAGAAGGAAATGGCAACCTACTCCAGTATTCTTACCTGGAGAATCCCATGGACAGAGGAGCCTGGCAGGCTACAGTCCTTGGGGTCGGAAGAGTAGGACAAGACTTAGCGACTAAACTACCACTGCTGCATAGCATAGGGAATTATACTCTATCTTGTAATAACCTGTAATGGAAAAGAATCTGAAAAATTATATATATATATGGATCATTTTGCTGTACATCTGAAACTAACATAACATTTTAAATTAACTATACTTCAATTTAAATAATGGTTAATAAAAAAGAAAACATAGGTCTTGACACTACTATTCAAGTGGTCTTGACAAAATCACTAGTACTTTTGTGGTTTGTGCAGAGTAAAATGATTGAGTTTAGGCTTTAGAGTAAGATCAAGTTTGAAGACTAACTCTTCCACTTATAAGCTGTCTGGCTTTGAGCAAGTTAAATAACCTCTTTGTGGTTCTCCATAAACTTCACTGGGTGTTATTAGAAATAACATACTTTACACATTCAAGACAATACTCTAGGAGCCTAATAAACAGCAGTGATTATTATTTCTTTTTGAGAACCAATGGGAGTCGATAATTCTCAGGTAAACACAGACTGTAGGCTGGGCTGGTAAATTCAACTGATATACATACATTTGTTTTGCCACAACTCCCTGCCAGAAAAGGCAAGATTCACACTACGATGCAATGAAACCTCACTTGAACCCTAGTGAATAGTGTATTTCTGCAAGTTTTTCTATTGAAATGTCATCCTGGAAAAGTTTGAATTTGCTAATAAAGTGAAAGTGTTAGTCACTCAGTCGTCTCTGACTCTTTGTGACCCCCATGGACTGTAGCCCACCACGCTCTTCTGTCCATGGAATTCTTCAGGCAAGAATACTGGAGTGGGTTGCCAAATTCTCCAAGTGTTTGCTAATAAGGAACATGTATCTCTGCCTGAAATATGGAATCTGGCACTCTTTCTTCAGAAGTGTGGTACCAATTAAAACAGAGTAAGTGAGATTGGCCTCAGCTGAACTCAATAACTGGAGAGTGGTTAATAGTCAATAAATCACTGTTTGGTTAGCCTAGCAAGCTAGCTCTGTGGAAAAAGTGTATGATCTGGGGCCACAGAGATCTCAGTTAAATTCTTGGCTCCCAGCTTGCACAATGTCTCTAATTCTCAGATTTGTCATCTGTAAAATATGAATAATAAAAGCTGCCATTCAGGAATTTTGGTGAATTTTAGCGATATCTGATGCACTATTTAGGGCCAATAGTAGATGCTCCATGAATAAAGTCCTTACTATTGTAAACTATATTTACCTTTTGGTCCCTAAGTTAACTGAGTTGATAGGTAGTTTTATTCTTAACACACTTTTTGGTGTCCCTTTAATGAGAACTGTTCCAACAAACTGAAGATAACCAGCCAACATTTAACCACCGTAGTTTATAACAATGCAGTGTATAATCACCTAATGTTTCTAATAAAATGATATAAGTATGCATAGTAGAATCACTAATAATTCTTAAATTTGTTTTAGCCAGTGCTTTCAACTTCTTCAACAAGTGTCTGGATTCTTGCAACAAGGAAACAAACAAACAAAATTGCTATCAGTATCTAGCATTTTTATTTTTTCCCCCACAATCAGAGGGTGGTGAAACTAAATAAAAATATTGGGAGGCAATAGGAAAAAAGAAAGGAAATTAACATTTACTGAGCTACAGCTATGTGCCAGGCCCTGTTAGGTATTTACATATATCATCCCATTTTAGCAGTAAAATAGCCCTCAAAGCAGAGAATTCAGAATTCTTCTTATCCCCAGTTTACAGATGGAAAACAGCTTATACTTTGCCCAAGTCACACAGCTAGTAAGTGGCTGAGACAAATGGAAACAAACACTTTGGTCTCTTCATACAAAAGCCTGAATCGGATTGCCAATCCCTCTTAGACGTGAGATAATCAGCTTCAGATTACTGGGGCAACAGCAGTGGCAGTTTCATTTGTAGAGTGAGGTACATCCTGGGTCCAGCAGAGAGTTGGGAGGCCAGACTCCAAAACACTGGGACCCGTTCCTTTTCCTAATTCCTGTTAATTTTCATAAGTCAGTCAGAGCTGTGCTGCTGAAGTTCCCTTCAGACTATTTGTCCTGGGGATTTGCTAATTCAATTATTTTATTCTTCCAATATTGATCCTCATATCATGCTCTAAGCCTTTGCTGGTCCTATTCCCTGAAGTGCAATGATTTCCCATCAAGTTTTAATTCTGCAGTGCACTCAACTAGATCAACATCACCTTCTCCTTGGTATTCATCTGCCCAGATTTCCTTATTAGACTTTAGAATTAGATTTCTCTGCTGCCTGAAGCAAGGCCCTCTCCTTTGCTGCAATGGTGGAATGAATGGCTTCAGCATTTTCTCCAAAAAGCAAATATAGACCCACAGCTCAATTTTCAAAGAAAGGGACCATATACCCAAGTTGGATGCAATTCAGTGGTTTCAAATGCAGACCTAGTGCACAAAAAAAGCCATATTATAATGATTATTAATTCAAGAATCCTTGGTTTTTTTCAATAGTGATTATGAAACATTTTTATTTAAAAATTTCTTAGGAGAACACAATGTAGATGGAGGGCGATAAGATTGACAAGAGTGGAGGAGTGAATGAAAATGATCTGAAATCAGGTCAGAAGCATTTGACTGTAGTACTTCAAGAAACGACACTTGAGAAATTAAATGTCACTTTCTCTATTGAAGAAGGCCTGTCTTCTCTTTTCTGATAACTTACATAATGACAACTGTTCAGATCCATTTTTGAGATCCAGATAAATCATGTATAATTGAAAAAACATGCCAGTGGGCTCAGCCAACAAATCTGACAGGAGGCATTACGGTTTAGGTGACTGAGCTCTGGATTAGGACAAGAAAGATTAAGCCTCATCCTGAGAGCAGTTTTAGTCAAGCAGTGAGGACAGAAGTCTGTGGATTTAAGCAAGGATGAGTTGGTGGGAACAGGTAGCCATCTTTCAACGAGGGTTGTGATTAAAGTAACTTGCGGAGGTTTCAGGGATGAGGGAAAGTTGGTCTAAGATAGCAGAAAACTAAGCGTCATTATTGGGGTCAGCATCATTATTTTTAGCATAATCCCCAACAATTCAGTTCTTACCATACACCAACATACTGCTAAACACTCTATATAGATTGTCTCACTTAATATTAATACTTTGACACAAACCTGTTTGTTCACAGAAAGGAAAATAAAGCTCAGAAAGGCTAGGTGACATATTCAAACTCACACAGCACTTAAGTAGTAGAATTGGGGTTCAAGTCTAGAGTCTGTGCTTATAAACATAAGCAGAAGAAAAAAAAACAGGAATAAAGGGCTTAAAATATTTGAAGAAGTTTATAGTTTATGGAATATAGTCCCAGAAGAGTAAGGCAAAGACACGAGGTATTTGTCTAGGAAATGAAATGGAAACTTCTTTCTCTCATCTAGAAGGAGAGAAGCCAAGCAAAAAAAAAGAGAGAGAGAGTGATTTTGAAATGGAGATCTGTATCTTGAGGGAACAGGGCATCCTAGACAGCACTAGTGGTAAAGAATCTGCCTGCCAACGCAGGAGACATAAGAGATGCAGGTTTGATCCCTGGGCTGGGAAGACCCCCTGGAGGAGAGTATGGCAACCCATTCCAGTAATCTTGCCTGGAAAATCCCATGGACAGAGGAGCTTGGCAGTCTATAGTCCACAGGGTCACAAGGAGTCGGACACCCTGAAGCTACTTAGCATGCAGGTATGCCTCTTGAGGGAGCATAAAATACATAAATCAAGTAAAAGGCCACAATCTAAAAAGTTTGCAGTGGAAATTGGGTCTTGGAATATGGAGTCTATAAGAATATAAAGATTCTTAAATATTATGAGGGTCCTCTAACACAGGAGAAGATAGACTTTGAATAAACCGCATGAACACTGATAATTTTCTCAGTGTAACCCATGGTATGTTGTCCGTGAAAGGCAATAAGCTTTGGCCAGGACAGTATTAAATAGTAGTAATAATAATAATGTCTAAGAAACTAAAGGTTCTAGGAAGGGAACATGGGTGGGGGGTGGCTGTGGCATCTACTAGCTCAAGTCTTGGTGGCTAAATTATGCTGGACTCATCACAGCTTCAAGATTGGCAAGATAAATCCTAGTTCTTTGGGCAGCCCCAGATAAACTGGGACACTCTGCACATAGTTCAACTTTTTCCCTCCATAAGGGGAAGCTGAGAGATCAGATTTTTCATCTGCTCACTCTGTGCTAAACACGAATCTATGGCACCAATCAGTCTAAGCTACCACCTCCATTTTCCCTGTGCAGCTAGTCTGAGCTGTACCCATTAGAGCTTCAAGGCTAGCAAGACAGAAGCTAGTCCTCAGGAAACCCTGTTGGAACAGTTGGGCCATTAGGTGAGGTTGGGAGCTAGGGAGTCTCTTCCTGATCTTATGATGCTGCATGTATAGGCAGGGTTTTGAGTATAAAGTGTCCTGAATCTCCTACCAGCTTTAGTGAGTCTGGTTTCAGGCTCAGCTGGGGTGCAAGAGGTTTTCAATTGGTTTCTGATTCCTCACAAATGGAATGTGCCTGTGAATTGTTGCTGAATCAGTGTGTTTGTTGAGGGAAGAAGAGTCTAGGAATTCCTGTACTGCCATCTTGCTGATGTCAAGCCCCATTAGATATCACACCCACACCCCATTTTTTAAAATCAGATTTTGCCTTCTTTTTACTGGTATTGCTTGTTTTGGTAGGATATGTTTTTCAATAGGCTCTGACAAAAAGATATAGAGAAGTTAAATTTTTGACTTGACATTTCTAAACACATGTTTATTCTGCTCTCTTGCTTGATCAATATTTTTTGACTGGGTATAGAATTCTAAGTGGAAAGTGATTTTCTCTCAGAATTTCAAAGAAATTGCTACATAGTTTTGTAGCTGTCAGTGTTGCTGTTGAGAGGGTAGATATCATTTTGACTCCTGATCCTTTGTAAGTAAGAAAGAAAGGAAGAAATTTTCCTTTACCATTTTAGGTTCTTCAGGCTGCTCTAAGAATTAAATTGACATGAGACAGATTAACAGGAGAAAATCACACAGAAGCGTAACAACACATATACATGGAAGAGACCCAGAAAAACTGGGAAACTCACCAAAATGACTGAACCTGTCACCTTAAATGTCATCTTTGCGTGCGTGCTCAGTCGCTTCAGTTGTGTCTGACTCTTTGCGACCCTATGAACTGTAGCCTGCCAGGCTCTTCTGTCTGCCCTCCTCTATTCTCTATTCTTCCTCAGGCAAGATCCTGACCCAGGTATTGAACCCATGTCTCCTGCATCTCCTGCATTGCAGGTGGATTCTTTACCACTGAGCCAACAGGAAATGCCATCTTTAGCCAAAGACAAAACAGGATGTTGCGGGTAGTGGTTTGGGATTTCAAAGGGGAGGAAGGTAATTCACAAGGAGATGGAAAAACAAGTATTTGGTAAACAAATGTTTGCTGGGCCACACAGAGGCAATAGGACATGAGGTGGACTCTTATTTCTAAGAATTCCCCACCACCACTACCACTACACCTAGCCCAGAAACAGATTCTTTATCCATCTGCCTAAAAGATTCAGCTCTTTTAGGCAGTTAGGGGGAAGGTCAAAATTTCTCCCTGAGTCTTTTGGGCTTTGATAATTTTCAGCTCGAAATAATCTGTATGCCAAGGAGATACTTTAGGGTGGCAAATTTTGTTTCCCTACAAAGGTAACCTGAGCTGCCTCCTGAGAAATCTGCATTCAGGTCAAGAAGAAACAGTTAGAACTAGACATGGAACAACAGACTGGTCCCAAATCGGGTAAAGAGTTCGTCAACTCTGTATACTGTCACTGTGCTTATTTAACTTATATGCAGGGTACATCGTGCAAAATGCTGGGCTGGATGAAGCACAAGCTGGAATCAAGATTGCCAGGAGAAATATCAATAACCTCAGATATGTAGATGACACCACCCTTATGGCAGAAAGCAAAGAACTAAAGAGCCTCTTGATGAAAGTGAAAGAGGAGAGTGAAAAATTTGGCTTAAAGCTCAACATTCAGAAAACTAAGATCATGGCATCTGGTCCCATCACTTCATGGCAAATAGATGGGGAAACAATAGAAACAGTGAGAGACTATTTTTTTTGGGCTCCAAAATCACTGCAGATGGTGACTGCAGCCATGAAATTCAAAGACGCTTACTCTTTTGAAGAAAAGTTCTGACCACCTAGACAGCATATTAAAAAGCAGAGACATTACTTTGCCAACAAAGGTCCGTCTAGTCAAAGCTGTAGTTTTTCCAGTGGTCATGTATGGATGTGAGATTTGGACTATAAAGAAAGCTGAGCACCGAAGAATTGATGCTTTTGAACTGTGGTGTTGGAGAAGATTCTTGAGAGTCCCTTGGACAGCAAGGAGATTCAACAAGTCCATCCTAAAGGAAATCAGTCCTGAATATTCATTGGAAGGACTGGTGCTGAAGCTGAAGTTCCAATACCTTGGCCACCTGATGCGAAGAACTGACTCATTGGAAAAGACCCTCATGCTAGGAAAGATTGAAGGCAGGAGGAGAAGGGGATGACAGAGGATGAGATGGTTAGATGGCATCACCGACTTGATGGACATGAGTCTGAGTAAGCTCCGGGAGTTGGTGATGGACAGGAAGCCTGGCATGCTGCAGTCCATGGGGTCACAAAGAGTCAGACATGATTGAGTGGCTGAACTGAACTGAACTGAACTGAACAAAGGTAATCTACTTTTTCCTACCCAGAAGCATTTACAATTATATCTTTGTCTCTGTTTTTCTGAAAGTTCACTGTGATGTGACTTTTTGTGGGTCATTTTCCATATATTGTTCTCAGTGGGTCCATTCAGTCCAGAAACTCATGTCTTTTAGTTTTGGGAAATGAAAATTATTTGAATCACTTCTTTGAATTAATTCCTCTCAACTCATTTTTTCTCTTCTCGGAATTTCTATTATTCAAACATTTTACTTCCTAGGGTGACCCTCTAACTTTCTTATATTTTCTATCTTTCTATCATTTTTATCCAGTTTGGTCTTATGTGCAAGCTCCTCAGCTTTGTCTTTCATCCATTCATGAATTGTTTATTTATGCTAGCATGATTTTAAAAGCTACTTTTTATAACCCTGATATTAAAATGTGCAAGAAAACAAGAGAAAATACAATTATAGATTAATCCTACTAATGAATATATATGTCATATAGCTTCAAAATAACTTAATAAATGTTTGATAAACTGAATCTAGCAACACTTTAAAAATAGTAATACAACATATCATGGCCAACTAGAATTTGTCTCAAATATTCAAGAATTGTCCAGCATCAGAAATAAATTCTATTGGGGATAGTGACTAAAATGTTAGGTTAAACAAGAAAAGATATCATCTCAAAGTATGAAGAAAAAAATTTGAATCAATTTAACTTAAAAATGTGTGTAACATACTATTATTAGCAAACTAAAAACAGAACTTCCTAATTTTGATTGGTTAAGCTTCATACTTAAGAATGAAGCTAAGGAAGCATGTTGATTATAGTAAAAAAGGAAAATACAAGACATGTATTCTTGCTACCACTAAAATTATTCAGCACTGTGCTAGAAGGCTTAAGCAATATAATGAAACAAAACTAAATATATAGGACATGAAGATTAAAAAAGAAATTCTTAATAAATTTAGCTAGTTTTTTTAGTACAACATATACGAGAATAAATAACAGTTAAAACAAATGATAAAGTATAAATGAAGAAACAATCTTATTCAGAATATCTATTCTAATAGATATATTTCTATACTCTATATCAGAATAGATTTTAATAATTCATGTTGCTACCTTGGGCTAAAAAAAGCAAAAGCTATAGACAGCCTTCAAGAAGAACTTATGAAACAGCACGAAAGAAGATAGAAGACTTAATAGAGAAACCCAGTAGTCAGGAATAGGATTATTCAATTCAGTAAAATGTGAGGAAACCACAAATTAAGCAATCCAATGTACTTTCATTCCCAATGGGATTTTAGTACAATGTGATGAGAAAACCCACATGGCAGAACAAACAAGAGCAAAGACAATTCTCGGGGATAAAAAAACAAGTAAGGAGGATTTGGGGCTTCCCAGGTGGCACTAGTGGTAAAGAACCCACCTGCCAATACAGGAGACATAAGAGACACAGGTTCGATCCCTAGGTCAGGAAGAATCCCTGGAGAAGGAAATGGCAACCCACTCTAGTATTCTTGCCTGGAGAATTCCATGGACAAAGGAGCCTGGTGGGCTGTAGTCCATGGGGTTGCAAAGAGGCAGACACGACTGAAGTGACTTAGCAGACGTGCAAGGAGGATTTGTGCTACAGAACACAAAACTTACTATCACGCTATAATATTTAGTTATTCTACTTCTGGTTGTCTGGTGTATTACAAGTCCCCTATTACAATATAAACTCTTTCTTAAAAAAATAACTTCTGCTATGTTCCCGAGATTACAGGAAATGTGCAAAGCTATTTAAAAGGAAAAGAAGTAAATTTTGAAGGAAAGTTTCCTTGTAATGAGTGCTGAAATGGTAGTTATAGGAGTAAGTATGTAAGAAGGGTAGATTGCCCTGAGAGAAAATACATTTCAGCACGATGATATGGAATTCAGAGTTTGGCCTAGATATAAAATAGTTGTTAGGCTGAGTGACTAGGAGATTAACCTGAATGGAAGAGGACAGAAATTCTTCTTGGTCCCCAGTCAGTAATGCTCCTGAGACTCCTTGTAGAAAATAATTCAAATTCCCTATAAAAGAGAGAACCTTCAGTTTGAGAATCTTAGTATTTTCATAGATTAGTACCAATTAAATTAGTGCACAATAAAAAAAATAACCAATAGATAAAAGGAAATGAGTCAGGTGAGAGAACAAATATCAACTTTAGACAGCCCTCTTTTAAAGAATTTACATCCTGGACTTATTGTGTTCAAAATATAAAACACCAATGGGTTGTTAGAATGAAGGAGTGTTTGAGTCAGAGTTGAACCAGAGAAGCACAACCAGTAGGATATGTATATTCTATCTCTCACGCTTGCTGTTGCTCTGGTTATTTGCTCTCACTCTCTACACTGCCCTCCCCTGTCCCTTCGTGAGTGCCTGCTCTATAGATTTTGACTTTCTTAGCCCCCAATGGCTGCACGTCCAAAATCCACAGGCTAGGAATCAGGAAGCGAAGTTCATGGGCTAGTTCAAACTCCACAGTCATGGGTTGAAGCTGTAGTTCCCAGACAGCATTTCTTCTCTTTATCTTAAGGGAAATTTAGCCCTGCTTTTGTTGTTGTTAAGTTGCTAAGCTGTGTCTGACTCTTTTAGACCCCATAGACTGTAACCCACCAGGCTCCTCTGTCCGTGGGATTCTCCAGATAAGAATCCTGGAGTGGGTTGCCATTTCCTTGTCCAGAGGATCTTCTCAACCCAGAGATTGAACTCATGCTTCCTGCATTGGTGGGCAGATTCTTTACCACTGTGCCACCTGGAAAGCCCAGCCCTGCTTTTAGGCCCTTCTAAAAAAGTTCATAAGGTCCTCCATAATCGTCCTAGATAATCTCCATGACATATATTTAAAATTTAATCTGTTTGACTTTAATTTTATCAAGATACCCTCACTTCAACACCTAAGTTAGGCTTTTATTGAATAATAGGGTACCGTAGACATGACTGTGTGACTAACTTTCACTTTCAGGGTACTGTAGAAACTAGCCAAACTGACATAGCATTACAGCTATCACACAAACTCTAGATAACATACAAAATTTAATGACTTGAAGGCTTTGGAAAATTAAAAAAACAAGCATATTTTGGACAAGGATTGATATTTGAAAGGCCAGCATGGGTGAGTTTACTGTTTTAATCAAGCATCAAGTGAAGTTGCTCAGTCGTGTCAGACTCTTTGCAACCCCATGGACTATAGCCTGCCAGGCTCCTCCATCCATGGGATTTTACAGGCAAGAATACTTGAGTGGGTTGCCATTTCCTTCTCCAGGCGATCTTCCCGACCCAGGGATCGAACCCTGATTTCCTGCACTGCAGGCAGATTCTTTACCGTCTGAGACACCAGGGAAGCGCCAAAGTATAGGTTACAGTAGAGGTGCAATATGAGGTCACGAAACTTGTGTTTTTTAAAAAAGCACCTATTTTCTCTCCCGAGGAAACAAGAGATCATGGTCACTGAACAACAGCCACTGGGAAGTGAGGAAGGAATCATAGGAGAAAAATAGTAAAAGGAAATCCTAAATTCTATGTATATTCTTTGCCTAGGTTTCTGTCTGATGGGTGAACCAAGCATGTGTGAGACAGTCTAAAAGCAGCATGCAACTAACACTAAAATAACTGATCTGGGATTCAAATTTCTGTCCACCACAAGCAAGATAAATAGTGTGGTTTGAACCAAAAGAAGGCAATTGCTTGCTAAAACAAAAACATTAACACTCTTCAAAAGATGTTCAATGAGTTAATGAAACAGACACCTGCAATAAATGAAAAGGTATGGAACCTAAACAGAAAAATATAACCAATGAAAATCAACCAAACTTTACCTAAGTGTCACTACTTGACCTTGGCCTAAATCTTGCATGTTATAAAAAAAAAATAACTCAAAATGATCTATGACTTAAATGTCAAATACGAAACTACAACACTGTAGAAAAAGAAACAAGACAAAACACTTAGAATATAGGGCTAGAGGCAGCAAGTTCTCAGACTTGACACCAAAAGTACAATTCATAAAAGAAAAGTTGATAATTGAATTTCATCAAAATTGAAAAACTGTGCTTGGCAAAAATCTTTGTAAAGAGGATGAAAAGACAAGCTATTAGCTGGCAGAAAATATCTGCAAAATATATAACTAGCTAAGTATTAGCATTAAGAATACATAAGGAACTCAATACTTAACAGTAAGAAAAATATACTTAGTAAGTGGAAAAAGCACATGAACACATATTTCACCAAAGAGCATATATAGATGGCATAAAAGCACAGAAAAAGATATTCAACATCAATACCATCAGAGAAATCCAAATTAAAACCACAATGAAATATCACCACACACATTAGAATGGCAAAAATACAAAATAATAAAAATACCAAATACTGGTGAGGATGTAATAAAACTGTTAATCATACAATGCTAGCAGGAATATAAAATGGCTACTGTGAAAATAATTTTGACCTTTTCTTTAAAAACTGAAACTGAGGATTAGATCCATTAAACTGTAACTTGCTTGTCTAATAAATACTCAATTGTAACCATCCTTCACTCGTCAAGATCATTTTAATTATTCTTGCAAATTTCATACCCTCTAAGCTTCACATAGATTAAATAATATATCACAAGATTCCTTCAACCTTCCCTGTAGATAATAACTCTGATAGCATTATGGGTCATATATATATATAGATATATATATGCACTTGTGTGTGTGCATGTCACTATACGAACAGTTGCCTAAGTTGTTTTTCAGGAACTTAAGAGTTTGTTCTTGCTTAGCTCAAGTCAGTCAAGACCACTGACCATTCAACTGGCTTGCATGAGTGCCCAATGGATAACTTTTGGTGAGAGGGCCAAAACCTCTGCCCTCAGAACGTGCTAATGCTGACATTTTCTTAACATGTCCTATGAAACGCTATTAAGTATGACCATGCTTGTGCAGACCACCAATTACCTAACTTTTGTTACCTCCAATCACTTTTCCCCATGCCTCACACTACCCTGCCTCTTTATCCCATACATATCCTTAACCCTGTCTTTGGGGAGGTGTATTTGAGATTTGTTCTCCAATTTCATAACTTGGCTGCTTTGTAAATAAAACTTTTCTCTGCTGCAAACCTTGGCATCTCAGTGCTTGGCTTGCTGTGTGTTGGGCAAATGAACTTGGTTCAGTACCAAACTAAAAATGCAACTACCATATAGACTAGCAATTAGATTCCTAACATTTGACAAGTAAGCTAAGAATGCTCAGTGAGGAAAGAATAGTCTCTTCAGCAAATGGTGATTGAAAAACTGAATAAAAACCTGCAGAAAAA
This sequence comes from Cervus elaphus, assembly GCF_910594005.1. Taxonomy (NCBI): domain Eukaryota; kingdom Metazoa; phylum Chordata; class Mammalia; order Artiodactyla; family Cervidae; genus Cervus; species Cervus elaphus. The sequence goes on along the minus strand of NC_057848.1, from coordinate 40,259,235 downwards.
ATGAAATTGAATCTATCTTACATCACTCACAAAAATTAATTCAAAATAGATTAAAGACTTAAACATAAGATCTAAAACATAAGTAAAACTACTGAAAGAAAACATAGGGGAGAATCTCCTTGCCATTGGTATTGGTAATGACTTTTTGGATATGACACTAAAACAAGAAGCGACAAAAACAAAAACAAATGAGATTCAATTAAACTAAAAGTTTCTGCACAGGAAAAGAAACAATCAACAAAATGAAAAGGGAACCTATAGAACAGAAGAAGATATTTTTGAAAACCATATATAAGATACAGCGTTAATATCCAACATATATAAAGTAGCCATAGAACTCAATAACAACAACAGCAAATCCCCGAACAATCCAATTAGAAAATGGGCAGAGGAACTGAACAGACTTTTTTCCTGAGAAGACATTCAAATGACTAACAGGCATATAAAAAGATGGTCAACATTACTAATCATCAGGGAAGTGCAACTCAAAACCACAATGAGATATTACCTCCACATGTTAGAATGACTATCATCAAGAATAACAGAGGTAACATGTACTGGTGAGGATATGGAAAAAGAAGCTCTTGCACATTGTTGGTGGGAATGTAAATATTACTATATGATCCAGCAATCTCACTTCTGGGTATATATTGAAGTGAGATGAAAGGTAAACAGGATATCAAAAAGATATCTGCATGCCCTTGTTCACTGCAGCATTATTCACAATTACCAAGATGTGGGAACAACCTTAGTGTTTATCAATGGATGAATGGATAAAGAAATATGATATACATATATATGAATATTATATATATCCACGATATATATTCATTATATATATATGATATTCATATATATGAATATTATTCAGCCAAGAAGGAAATTCTGCCATTTGTGACAACATGAATGAATCTTTGGCATTATATATCTGTATATCGTCACTGTGCTTATTTAACTTATATGCAGAGTACATCATGAGAAACGCTGGGCTGGAGGAAGCACAACCTGGAATCAAGATTGCCAGGAGAAATATCAATAACCTCAGATATGCAGATGACACCACCCTTATGGCAGAAAGTGAAGAAGAACTAAAGAGCCTCTTGATGAAAGTGAAACAGGAGAGTGAAAAAGTTGGCTTAAAGCTCAACATTCAGAAAACTAAGATCATGGCATCTGGTCCCATCACCTCATGGCAAATAGATGGGGAGACAGTGGAAACAGTGGCAGACTTTATTTTTTTGAGCTCCAAAATCACTGCAGATGGTGCCTGCAGCCATGAAATTAAAAGACGCTTACTCCTTGGGAGAAAAGTTATGACCAACCTAGACAGCATATTAAAAAGCAGAGACGTTAGTCATGTATGGCTGTGAGAGTTGGAATATAAAGAAAGCTAAGTGCTGAAGAATTGATGCTTTTGAACTATGGTATTGGAGAAGACTCTTGAGAGTCCCTTTAACTGCAAGGAGATCCAACCAGGCCATCCTAAAGGAAATCAATCCTGAATATTCCTTGGAAGGACTGATGTTGAAGCTGAAGCTCCAATACTTAGGCCACCTGATGCAAACAGCTGACTCATTTGAAAAGACACTGATGCTGGGAAAGATTGAAGGCAGGAGGAGAAGGGGACGACAGAGGATGAGATGGTTGGATGGTATCACTGACTCAATGGACGTGAATTTGAGTAAACTCTGGGAGTTGGTGATGGACAGGGATGCCTGGCGTGCTGCAGTCCATGGGGTTGCAAAGAGTCAGACATGACTGAGCGACTGAACTGAACTGAACTCAGTGAATCTTGAGGGCATTATGCCTAGTGACATAAAGCAGACAGAGAAAGACAAATAGTCTATGATACCACTTGTATGTGGAATATAAAAAGCCAAACTCATAGAAACAGGGAGTTGAATGGTGGTTCTGAGTGGCTAATGGGTGTGGGAATTGAGGAGATGTGGCACAGGAGGCAAACTTACAATTAGAAGGTAATAAGTTCCAAAACTTTGGCTACCTGATGTGAAGAGGGGACTCATTGGAAAAGATCTTGATGCTAGCAAAGACTGAGGGCCAAAAGAGAAGAAGGCGGCAGAGGACGAGACGGTTGGATGGCATCACTGACTCAGTGGATGTGAGTTTCAGCAAACTCTGGGAGGTAGTGAAGGACAGGGAAGCCTGGTGTGCTATAGTCCATGGGGTTGCAAAGAGTTGGACATGACTGAGTGACTGAACAACAACAAAAGTTCTGGAGATATAATGCAGAGTATAGTATCAACACTATTTAAATATATTTCAAAATTGCTGAGAGACTAGATTTGAAATGTTCTAACCATAAAAAGAAAATAGTTATGCAACCTGAGAGAGGTGTTAGCTAAAGCTTCAGTGTCATCATATTGCACCATATAAATGTATCAAATCTACATGTGCACTTTAAACTTACACAATGTTATATGTACATTATATCTCAATAAATAAAGAAGTGTCTCTTTGCTAATTTTTTTCAGAAAGGAAAATGGTGGTATATCTGTGATATGTAACAGTGGTATTATCATTTTTAAAAAGTGTTTACAAATGCTTTTAGAAATATTTGAGATACTTACATAATCATCTGGTTAGGAGAATTAGGACTTTCAGGGTAAAGAGGACCATTATCTAATGAAGAATAACACAATCTAACATATCTCTTAGTTAATAGAGACAGCCAAGAGCCCTGTCTTATATCTTACGTGTGTGCTTGTGGACATGCACATGTAAATTCTAGGAGCCTAAGAGGCAGTGCTGGACTCTGTCTCACTTCTCTGATACAAAAGTTATATCCATTGTTTTTCTGGCAAATTTAACTGTTTCTCTATAATTTAACTCAGTGGAAACCTGGGGATTTGATGGTAAATTCATTACACATTACATATATTTGTAAGAAGTAATTTTAATTATGTAGAACGGGTGGGGAATGAAAACATTGCAAGCAGAACAGTGTAAAAAATTAAACTACTTGGTAGGGACTTGGAAACAGTTGGAGATAAGGTCCTTCCTCTTTGCCCACTCCCATCCACATCTCCTAGAAAGAAACAAACAGGAATTTATCAACACATCTACAGAATTTCTAGACATTTTTTAAAAATCTGAAACAACTCATAGTTTTTACAGATCTGTAAGTTTCACCAGAACTGTTTAATATCCAGTATGAACCATTCTTATAATTTGCATGGAGTAGTATAGCAATCTTTTAAAAAATGTTCTTGGATATGAACACTAGACTCAGATGGTAAAGAATCCACCTGCCAAGCAGGAGACCTAGGTTTGATCCCTGGGTTGGGGAGATCCCCTGGAGAAGGGAATGGCTACCTACTCCAATATTCTTGCCTGGAGAATTCCCATGGACAAAGGAGCCTGGTGAACTACAGTCCATGGGGTTGCAAGAGTTGGACATGACTGAGCAACTACCACTTCTTAGTAGCAGACCTGATTGCTCCAGGAAGACAAGGAGGTATTAAAATGATCACTCCAGAAAATTTAACTTTGCAGTTCCTCTTCTCTTCTAACATATTCTCATCACCACTATTATATGAAAAAAGCAGCCAACAGATACCGCCTTTTGATTGCTATGTAGCTTACGGAACCCCTATTAAATGTTTAGTAAGTACCCCAGCCTCAAACCAGACACATGAAAGCAGATCTACATTATAAATAGGATCTTGTGCTATTTATATAATAATAATTTATATATAATAATCTTGTGATTATTCCCAGACTATCTGAACACTGAGCAGGTTCAGGAGATCTCTGGATCCTTAGCTTTCTTTTCTTCAATCTCTTTAGTATCTCTCTTCCAATGCTGAAACTGCTCTAAATCATTGTTACTCTAAGTTTCAATTAGGCCCTTGTCAAGGAAGTCCTTGTTGAAGCAATTTTAAGCAGCCAGTGAGGGAAATCCACCCATCTTCTTTGCTCTCTGTGCTACTACAGACTACCTAAGCCATCTAAATTGAATGAGGTTGAAGTTAAATGGCTACTCTGATCAAATGACACAGAATGTTTGTATCACTTCCCTTGAGAAATCATCTCTTTTGCCAGAAAAGCATACATCATGCCTGAAGCACCCATGCCTGAAATTTGAGAGAGCTATCTTTCCAAATGGAATTTGAACCTTTTCAAATAGTCACCATACACCTTCAGAAGCCAAAATGATTTTAGATTACTGCTATCTCATGAGTCCCAGGGTAGTTTCTCCCAATATACCTTCATCTGAGGCAATTTTTCTCCTCCTATCTCATCATTTAGAGCCCCAAGAGTTGTTGACTACATGTACTGAAACAATACCCAGAATTATATTTTTGATATAATATCTGTAGTGCCTTTCGAGGAAACAACTCCACTCTACAATTTTCTAAGATAAACAGAGAAAAGAACATTCTACACTGCTTCTCGGGCATTTTAAATGTCTAAACTAGATCAAAGGAGTCTTTAAGCTCCCCTGCCATCATAATATCCACAATTCCTTGTGTCTATTTTAGTCTCTGTGGCTTTGAACAGTCATATGTTGGGAAGAAACTGCCATTCTTTAATTGAAACATTAGTGAGTACATTTCTAAACAAAAAAGCTGTTATTTAGAAACTGTTCTTTTTCCACAAACCATGTAATTAGGCCCTAAACATAGTAACAAAGCTTAGAATTTAACTCTCAACTTATCCTTTCACATTTTTAAATAACTTTAAATTTTAGAAAAGTTATGAATTTACAAGAAAGTTGTGAAGATCGTACAGAGAGTTCTAATATATTTCCTATTCAGTTTCCCCTAGTATTAACCTCTTACATCAGTTTGGTATATTTGCCATAATTAATGAACCAATATCAATACCTTATTATGAACTAAAGCCCATACTTCAGATTTCCTTCATTTTTACCTAATATTCTTTTTCTGTTCCAGAATCTCATTCAGAATACCCCATTTGGTCATCATATCTCCTTCGCTGTTAGGCTTTCTCATATTCTCCTTTTTAAGACCTTGACAGTTTTGTAAAGAAATAGTCAGATATTTGGTAGAATGTCCCTTCATTGTGATTTGCCTGATATTTTTCTCAGGGATTATGGGTTTTGAGGAGGAAGACCACTAAAGTAATGTACCATTTTCATCATACCATATCAAGGGTACATAGTATCAACATAATTTATCATGGTTTGTATGAACTTGAATCGCTCAGCTTGAGGTAATGTTAGGTTAATGAACTTGAATCACTCAGCTTGAGGTAATGTTAGGTTTCTCCACTATTAAGTTACTCTCTTTTCTCCCCCTTTCCATATTGGTAGGAAGTCACTATGCATAGGCACACTTAAGAAGTGGACAATTACTCTACATTCTTGTAAGCAGAATATCTACATAAATTATTTGGAATTCTTTATGGGGATTTGTCTCTTTTCCTCAATTTATTTATTAATTAAATAACTTAATTGTGTAAGTGGGGGCTTTAATTTCATACAATATGAATCATTCTGGCTTTCTCCTCTTGCTCAATTATCTATAATTCTTACTGTGACTATGGGAAACCTAGTTCCTGCCGTATGCCATCCATTTACATAACTGTCCAATCCTTGTATATTCATAAAATGGTTTCAAAATGGTTAATACAGAACTTCCCTGGTGGAACAGTGGATAAGAATTCACCTACCAATGCAGGGGACACAGATTCAATCCTGGGTCTGGAAGAGTCCACATGCCACGGGGCAACTAAGCACATGTACCACAACTACCGAGCGCATGTGCCACAACTACTCAAGCCCACACTCTCTAGAGCCTGTGCTATGCAACAAGAGAAGTCACCGCCCTGAGAAGTCCATGCATCATGACAAAGAACAGCCCATTCACCACAACTAGAGAAGATCCCTTGAGCAGCAACAAACACCTAATGCAACAGTACTGTCAACTAGAGCACAGTTCTTATGTCCAGTTCTTTTGCTTTTAGTTTTACAATTTCTACTCATTTTTAAAATTAATTAGGTCAGCACTTATTTTTCCCTCACACCCACAACTGAAATTATTCATACATCTGGAATACAGTAAGATTGTTTCATCTCAATCTACCTTCCATCCTGGAAACAAAATCTTCTAAATGATTTTTTTAAAATTTGTACACATTAATGGTCACTCTTTGTGCTGTGAAGGTCTGTGTGTTATGACAAATGCATAGTGTCATGTATCCACAATTATAGTACCACACAAAGTAGTTACATTGCCCTAAAATACCACCTATGTTTTAATTATTCAACCTCCTCTTCTACTTCCAAAACTCCTGGCAACCACTTATCCATTTAACCATCTCTATAGTTTTGCTTTTCCAGGCAAGTGTTAATCACTCTGTCCATGGGATTCTCAAGGAATCTCCACAATACTGGAGTGGGTTGCCATTTCCTACTCCAGGGGATCTTCCCTACACAGGGTGTTATGTTTAGTGAAATAAGAGACAGCTGTATGTTACCACTTATATGTATAATCTAAAAAATAAAACAAATAAATGTGTATAGCAAAATAGAAACAGACTAAAAAATATAGAAAACAAATTAAGATATAGAAAGCGAATTACTGGATACCAGTGGGGAGAGGAAAGCAGAAAGGGGCAAGATAGGTGTAGGGAATTAAGAGGTACAAACTACTATGCATAAAGTAGATAAGCACAGGGAATTATAACCATTATTTTGCAATAACTTTACATGGAGTATAATCTATAAAAATACTGAATCACTATGCTGTATACCTGAAGCTAATATAATATTGCAAATCTACTATACTTCAATTAAAAAAAAAAAAACTAAAGTAATCCACATGTCCTTTAACAGGTGAATGGTTAAAGAAACTGGTTATGTAGTTTTTCCCAGAATAAGAATTCAAATAAAAAGAATTTGCTTTCTAATAAATTTGTTCATGTTTTAATTGTATAATCATAACCTCAATATTAAATTTACAAACCATAAATAAACCAATAGTTTTAATTAAAAAAAATAAGAAAAGTCTATGGTACATCCATATCCTGGAATACTACCACCTAACACTAAAAAGAAACAAACTATTGACACATGCAAGAGACTGGATTAATCTTTAGAGACATGCTGAGTGAAAAAAGCTGATCCCCAAAGGTTATATATTTTATGATTTCATTTAGGTAATGTTCTGGAAATAATAAATTATAGAAGTGGGAAAAAGATTAGCAGTTTCCAGGGGTTTAGGAGGGGGCAAGAGAGAGTAGTGGCTGTAGTTATAAATGACAAAATGAGGAATCCTTCTGGTGATGGAAATATTCTGTATCTTGAATGTATCAATGTCAGATTGTGGTTGTGATATTGTACTATAATTTTATAATATGTTACTATTGAAAGAAACTATGTAAAGGACATGTGAGATCTGTATATCAAGTCATGCAAATAAAATATTGGTGAATCTTAAATGCTATTGCTAAGTGAAAGAAGCCAATCTGAAAAGGCTACACATTGTATGACTATGATACATTTATATGACATTCTAGAAAAGCCTCAGATGATAAAGAATTTGCCTGCAGTGCGTGAGACCTGGGTTTGATCCCTGGTTTAGGAAGATTCCCTGGAGAAGGGAATGATTACCCACTCTAGCATTCTTGCCTGGAGAATCCCATGGACAGAGGAGCCTGGCGGGCTATACAGTTCATGGAGTCACAAAGAGTTGGAGATCTCTGAACACACCCATGCATGCAATACTCAAGATCCATTCATGCATGTGTGTTTGCTGAGTAGCTAAGTCATGCCAAGCTCTTCATGACACCATGGCTCCTCTGTCCATGGGATTTCCCAGGCAAGAAAACTGGAGTGGGTTGTCATTCTCTTCTCCAGGGGATCTTCCTAACCCAGGGATTGAACCCATGTCTCCTGCATTGGCAGGGGAGTGCTTTACTGCTAAGCCACCAAGGAAGACAATTCACATTGTTGCAAATAGCAGAAGGTCATCATTTTTTATGGCAGAGTAATATTCCATTGCATACATATACCATTCTTTATCCATTTGTGTATTGAGAGATGCTTGGGTTGCTTCCATGTCTTGGCTATTGTAAATAGTGCTTCTATGAACATTGGGATATAGGAATCTTTTTGAATTAATGTTTCATCTTTTTCAGATATGTACCCAGAGTAGAATGACTAGATCATATGGTAGTTATATTTTTAGTTTTTTGAGGTACCTCCATACTGTTTTTTATAATGTCTGTACCAATTTACATTCCCACAATATACTAGTCTTCCAACAATATTTTTTTTTTCAACAATATTTTGAATAAGGCCTGTGAGAACAAACGCTCTTGCCTTGTGTCCCATCAAGGGAAAGCATTCTGTTTTTCACAATTAAGTGAAATGTTAGCTACAGGTTTTTTACAGATGTTCTTTTTCAAAGTTTAGGAAGTTCCCATGTATTCCTATTTTTCTGAATGTTTTTATCATGAAAAGATGTTGGATTTTTTCCATGCTTTTTCCTGATTGATATGATTATGTGACATGTTCTTTAGCCTGTCAATGTAATTTATTATATTGAATAAATTTTTGGGGGTGCTGCACTGGGTCTTCACTGCTGTGTGCAGGTTTTCTCTGCCTGTGAGCAGGCTACTCTTTAGTTGCAATGCATGAGCTTCCCATTGCAATGGTTTCTCTTGTTGCAGAACATGGGCCCTAGGTATGTGTGCTCAGTAGTTGTGGTTCACAGGCTTAGTTGCTCCGTGGCATGTAGGATCTTCCCAGACCACAGGGATGGAACCTGTGTCTGCTGCATTGATAGGTGGATTCTTATCCACTGGACAATCAGGGAAGTGCCCATTAAATAATTTTTAAACATTGATATAGCTTTTCATCCCTGGGACAAGCAATACTTGGTTATGCTATAAAATTCTTTGTATGTGTTGCTCATTTATAAATAATATATTAAGGAATTTTGCGTCTATATTCATGAAAGATTTTGGTTTGTAGTTTCCTTTTTTGCACTTTTTTCCAGGTTGCTATCATGCTAATACAGGCCTCATAATATGAGTTGGAAATTGATATTTCATTTTCTATATTTTGGAAGAGATTATACACTATTGGTGTTAACTCCTTTTTAAATATTTGATAGAATTCTCCAGTCAAACCATCTGGGACTAGAGATATCATTTTGGCAGTTTTCAAATTACAAAATCAATTTCTTTAACAGTTATAGGGCTATTCAAATTATATATTTCATATTCAATGAATTATGATAGTTTTTATTTTTCACATGATTCATCCATTTCTTTTATGCTATCAAATTTATGTGTGTAGAGTTATTTGTAGCATTCACTTATCCTTTTAGTGTCTGCAAGGTCTATAGTTAAGTCCTCTGTTTAGTCTTAATACCTATGATTTGCAGAAGGTTTTTTTTATTTGTTTTTTTGTTGGTCAGTATTGCTAGAACTTTGCCAAATGTGTCAATTTTTTTTTTAAATTGAAGAATCTGCTTTTTAAAAAAATACATCTCCACTGTTTTCCTATTTTAATTTCCATTGATTTATACTCTTATGTTTATTATTTCCTTCCCTCTGTTGGTAATGAGTTTATTTTCTTCTCCTTTTTCTAGTCTCTTGAGGGAGAAACTTAGGCTCCTGAGTTGAAATCTATACAGTTCTCTCACCCAGGGTTGCCACCACATTGCACAACTCCAGGGAGCAGCAAAGTGTTCAATGAGAAAATTGCCCACTGTAGATGTGTTTCCCAGTGGCCCTACTCTTAACAATATAGGAAAACCAAATACCAGCAAATGTGTTCAACAAAAAGACAGTATGCCAGTAACTTAACAATGATTTGACACTGACCTTTTCTTCTTGACTTTAAATAAACAAACAGATTGGGAAAAAGTGGAAACAATGACAGATTTTATTTTCTTAAGCTCCAAAATCACTGTGAATGGTGAATACAGCCATGAAATTAAAAGATGCTTGCTCCTTGGAAGGAAAGCTATGACAAATCTAGACAGTGTGCTAAAAAGCAGAGACATCACTTTGCTGACAAAGATGCATATAGTCACAGTGATGGTTTTTCCAGTAGTCATGTACGGATGTGAGAGTTGGATCATAAAAAATGTTGAGTAGTGATGAATTGATGCTTTAAAATTGTGGTCCTGGAGAAGACTCTTGATAGTCCCTTGGACTACAAGGAGATCCAACCAGTCCATCCTAAAGGAAATCAGTCCTGAATATTCATTGGAAGGACTGATGCTGAAGCTCCAATAGTTTGATCACCTGATGCGAAGAGCTGACTCATTGGAAAAGACCCCAATGCTTGGAAAGATTGAGGGCAGGAGGAGAAGTGGACAACAGAGGGTGAGATGTTTGGATGGCATCACTGACTCAATGGACATGAGCTTGAACAAACTCAGGGAGATGGTGAATGACAGGGAAGCCTAGCATGCTGCAGTCCACGGGGTCACAAAGAATTGGACACAACTTAGCAACTCAACAACAACAACAACAACAACAATTTACAAGCAGGAGTTACCATGATGTCACTAGAAATATTTCAATGAAAAGGTAGTATACCTTTTTGTCCATAGTAGCTATTGCTGTATCTGCCATTCATATCCTGTCTAATTGCTAAATAAATTAAATGTTGCCTTTTAACCTTTCTCCTGCAAATTTTATGAAATTTCAAATGTTTTATAGTTTACAAATATAGTTTATATATTAAAATCAGGCTTGCTAAACTCTTCTCTTCCCTGCACCTGCTCCCAAAGTACAAACTGACAGTTGTGGCTAATTAAACCCATTTTACTGGGCTTTTTGAAAACCCTTACAAGTGTTGGCTTAAAAGAGAGGGTGAGAGGGGTAATTGCTTTAATAGTTGGCTTCCAGGAAACTAAAAGCTGCAAGTTAATAGGCAATTTCCTATAAATTACTTGGGGTTAGAATTGACTCAAGGTGGCTCTATACAAAACAGGGTGTGAGGAGTCAAAGATTATTTGAAGTTTTTAAATTTGTGTGACTGAGAGGTGTTAGTCCTATTAAGCAGAATAGGAAACAGGGGGGAAAAACTGAAGGTGTAGAGATAGGGCAGAACATTCAGATAGAAATATCCAACTCAACAAGCCTGTGGAAAGTTGGAGAGAGGTGAGGGTCAGAAATATAGAAATCATTCCTTTCACAAAAGTTTATTGACTGGTTATTAGATGCCAGATTCTGTTCTCTGCTTTGGGATGCATTTGCACAGAAATGAGAGTTGTGGTCTTTAGTGAAACGTAGCAGGACCCTGTGCAGTTCCTGGGTGTGGAAGCCTTTCTGTGTTCCCCATTCCTTGTTTGTAGGGAACGGACTCCAGCCTCCATGACCTTCCCTGAGTTCCAAAGTGCAGATGGAAAGAGGTGCTTTTCAGAGAAGGGAGGGGATTCTGAAACAAGGAAGGAGAAGCTAAGAAACAATAGTGCAGCCTTGGGTCAGAGTCCTGGTTCCTGCTCAAGGGATACACATGACAATATCTTTTGAGCTCTTTACAAAACTAAAATCCCCAACATAGAAGATGTCAGTTTTCTTCATTCCAGAGAAGAACCCCTGAGACCAGATTACAGGAATAAGAGAAGCTCATCAAGAGGCCACCTGACGCCAGTTTAAGGTGTGTAGGCCCTGCACACACCCTGATCCTTACCAGCAACTCTTCCCTTGAACCATTGCTATAAAGCCCCTCACCAAATTCCCCCAGGTTGGGCCACACGGTTTTTGAGAGGCACGAGCCTGCTGTGTTCCTTTTTGCCTGGCAAAGCAATAGAGCTATTCTGTTCTACTTCACCCAAAACTCTATCTCTGTGATTCAATTTGGTACTAGTGCACAGAGGCTGAGTTTTTGGTAACATTACTGCTGGATGAGACTGTAAAGGGTGAGTATGAAGAAAGAAGAAGAACCAAAGAGACAGGCTTGGGATATGGGAGAAGCGAAGTGGGAGAAGAAACAGGAGAATGCAGTTCAACAGAAGCCAAAGGAAAAGAGAATTTCAAGAAAGGGATGATAAACAGCAAGAAAGAACTTAGTAACTGAAAAAAATAATAATATTGGATTCTGTGTGTGGGAGATAACTTATAGTCATACTAATTAGCTTTTATTGAACACAGTCTCACATGCATGATGTCATTTTATCCTCAGTGCAATTCTGTAAAAAGGGACCTTATTATCTCAGCTTTACAGATTGAGGAGACTGAGGCTTATGGAAGGAATCCAGAGTGACTAGTTAAGGCGGTTAAAACAGATTTTTTCTCAGGAACTGTCCTAATGGAGGAAAAATACCTCAGTATAGAAGTGGGCTCAATTCTGGATCCAGCAAGGATAAATGAGAATGTATAGTGTAGGGCCATTCTTCCTAAAAGGACGTAAGCAAATTATTGCTGAAGGCAAGTCAAGGTGATCAGATATCAAGCAAGGTTGTGGAATAAGGAATTTGATCAGGTATAAACAGTGGCAGGTTCTCTATCTCCAAAACAGAAACAGACTCATAGACAAAGAGAACACACTTGTGGCTGCCGCGGGGGAGTAGAGGAGGGAGAGGGGTGGACTGCAAATTTGGGGTTGGTAGATGCAAGCTATTACATTCAGAATGGACAAAAAAACAAGGTCATAAGGCACAGTGGTGGTTTAGTCACTAAGTCGTGTCCAACTCTTGCAATCTCATGGACTGTAGCCTGCCAGGCTCCGCTGTCCATGGGATTCTTCAGGCAAGAGTACTGGAGTGGGTTGCCATTTCCTTCTCCAGGGGATCTTCCCAACCTAGGGATCAAACCCAGGTCTCCTGTATTGCAGGCAAATTCTTTACCAACTGAGCTACAAGGGAAGCCCCAGATAGGATTATAGGTCATTGTGAAACAATAGCTATTCACTTAGCCAAAGTAATGTCAACTCTTCTCAACTACAAATTGGAACTTACCAAGAGCATTGCCATTGACTGAACAACAAAGGCATTTGCCATCTGCCTCTACGGAGATTGAACCCCATGTTGCTATAGCCGTTGACCTTCAACAACCCCTGACGGAGTTCAGGGTGGAGTGAGGCACTCTGTGCTCCAGGGAATCTGGTGGGACAGGTCTTTAGATTGTTGGATGCTTTTAGGAACAGATTTTATTTTTATTATTTTTTTAGGAACAGATTTTATGATCTCAATCCTGAGCAGCCATGAAGAGATACCCCATGTCCAAGGTAAGACAAACCCAAGTAAGATGGTAGGTGCTGAGAGAGAGTATCAGGGGGCAGACAGACTGAAAACCACAATAACAGAAAATGAGCCAATCTGATCACGTGGACCACAGCCTTTTCTAACTCAGTGAAACTAGGCCATGCCATGTGGGGCCACCCAAGATGGATAGGTCATGGTGGAGAGCTCTGACAGAATGTGGTCCACTGGAGAAGGGAATGGCAAACCACTTCAGTATTCTTGCCTTGAGAACCCCATGAAGAGTATGAAAAGGCAAAAAGATAGGACACTGAAAGATGTAGGTCCTCCTAGGATGTAGACCTCCTCAGGTCGGTAGGTGCCCAATATGCTACTGGAGAGAGTGGAGAAATAACTCCAGAAAGAATGAAGGGATGGAGCCAAAGAAAAAACAACACCCAGTTGTGGATGTGACTGGTGATAGAAGCAAGGTCCGATGCTGTAAAGAGCAATATTGCACAGGAACCTGGAATGTTAGGTCCATGAAACAAGGCAAATTGGAAGTGGTCAAACAGGAAATGGCAAGAGTGAAGGTTGACATTCTAGGAATCAGCAGACTAAAGTGGACTGGAATGGGTGAATTTAACTTAGATGACCATTATATCTACTATTGTGGGCAGGAATCCCTTAGAAGAAGCGGAGTAGCATCATAGTCAAAAAAAGAGTCTGAAATGCAGTACTTGGATGCAATCTCAAAAATGACAGAATGATCTCTGTTCATTTCCAAGGCAAGCCATTCAATATCATGGTAATCCAAGTCTATGCCCCAACCAGCAATGCTGAAGAAGCTGAAGTTGAACGGTTCTATGAAGACCTACAAGACCTTTTAGAACTAACACCGAAAAAAGATGTCCTTTTCATTATAGGGGACTGCAATGCAAAAGTAGGAAGTCAAGAAACACCTGGAATAACAGGCAAATTTGGCCTTGGAGTAGGGAACGAAGCAGGGCAAAGGCTAATAGAATTCCGCCAAGAGAACACACTGGTCATAGCAAAAAACTTCTTCCAACAACACAAGAGAAGACTCTACACATGGACATCACCAGATGGTCAACACTGAAATCAGATTGATTATATTCTTTGCAGCCAAAGATGGAGAAGGTCTATACAGTCAGCAAAAACAAGAGTGGGAGCAGACTGTGGCTCAGATCATGAACCCCTTATTGCTAAATTCAGACTTAAATTGAAGAAAGTGGGGAAAACCACTTAACCATTCAGGTAGGAACCTAAATCAAATCCCTTATGACTATACAGTGGAAGTGAGAAATAGATTTAAGGGACTAGGTCTGATAGACAGAGTACCTGATGAACTATGGATGGAGGTTTGTGACATTGTATGGAAGACAGGGATCAAGATCATCCCCAAGAAAAGAAATGCAAAAAAGCAAGATAGCTGTCTGAGGAGACCTTACAAATAGCTGTGAAAAGAAGAGAAGTGAAAACCAAAGGAGAAAAGGAAAGACATACCCATTTGAATGCAGAGTTCCAAAGAATAACAAGGAGAAATAAGACTTTTTCAGCGATCAATGCAAAGAAATAGAGGAAAACAATAGAATGGGAAAGACTAGAGATCTCTTCAAGAAAATTAGAGATACTAAGAGAAGATTTCATGCAAGGATGGGCTCAATAAAGGACAGGAATGGTATGGACCTAACAGAAGCAGAAGATATTAAGAAGAGGTGGCAAGAATACACAGAAGAGCTGTACAAAAAAGATCTTCATGACCCAGATAATCCCGATGGTGTGATCACTCACCTAGAGCCAGACATCCTGGAATGTGAAGTCAAATGGGCCTTAGGAAAAATCACTACAAACAAAGCTAGTAGACGTGATGGAATTCCAGTTGAGCTATTTCAAATCCTAAAAGATAATGCTGTGAAAGTGCTGCACTCAATATGCCAGCAAATTTGGAAAACTCAGCAGTGACCACAGGACTGGAAAAGGTCAGTTTTCATTCCAATCCCAAAGAAAGGCAATGCCAAAGAATGCTCAAACTACTGCACAGTTGAACTCATCTCACACGCTAGTAAAGTAATACTCAAAATTCTCCAAGCCAGGCTTCAGCAATACGTGAACTGTGAACTTCCAGATGTTCAGGCTGGTTTAGAAAAGGCAGAGGAACCAGAGATCAAATTGCCAACATCTGCTGGATCATCAAAAAAGCAAGAGAATTCCAGAAAAACATCTATTTCTTCTTTATTGACTATGCCAAAGCCTTTGACTGTGTGGATCACAACAAATTGTGGAAAATTCTTCAAGAGATGGGAATACCAGACCACCTGACCTGCCTCTTGTATGCAGGTCAAGAAGTAACAGAACTGGACATGGAACAACAGACTGGTTCCAAATAGGAAAAGGAGTACGTCAAAGCCGTATATTGTCACCCTGCTTATTTAACTTATATGCAGAGTACATCATGAGAAATGCTGGACTGGAAGAAGCACAAGTGGAATCAAGATTGCCGGGAGAAATATCAATAACCTCAGATATGCAGATGACACCACCCTTATGGCAGAAAGTGAAGAGGAACTAAAAAGCCTCTTGGTGGAAGTGAAAGAGGAGAGTAAAGCTCAACATTCAGAAAATAAGATCATGGCATCTAGACCCATCTCTTCATGGCAAACAGATGGGGAAACAGTGGCTGACTTTATTTTTTGGGGCTCCAAAATCACTGCAGATGGTGACTGCAGCCATGAAACTCAAAGATGCTTCCTCCTTGGAAGGAAAGTTATGACCAACCTAGACAGCATATTAAAAAGCAGAGACATTACTTTGCCAACAAAGGTCTGTCTAGTCAAGGCTATAGTTTTTCCAGTGGTCATGTATGGATGTGAGAGTTGGACTGTGAAGAAAACTGAGCGCCGAAGAATTGGTGCTTTTGAACTGTGGTGTTGGAGATTACTCTTGAGAATCCCTTGGATTGCAAGGAGATCCAACCAGTCCATCCTAAAGGAGATCAGTCCTGGGTGTTCATTGGAAGGACTGATGCTTGAAGCTGAAACTCCAATACTTTGGCCACCTGATGCGAAGAGCTGACTCATTTGAAAAGACCCTGATGTTGGGAAAGATTGGAGGCAGGAGGAGAAGGGGACGGCAGAGGATGAGATGGTTGGATGGTATCACCAACTCAATGGACATGAATTTGGGTAGGCTCCAGGAGTTGGTGATGGACAGGGCAGCCTGGCGTGCTGCAGTTCATGGGGTCGCAAAGAGTTGGACACAACTGAGCGACTGAACTGAATCTTTACATCTCCTCATATCTAGAGAAGCACTGGATGCCTTCATGGTGATATCAGATCCTCATGACTAACAAAAAACCTTTTGTAAAATGAGTGCTTCATGGAATTGAACTCCCCTTTACCAAAACCTTATATATTTACTTCCCCCCACTGCTGCTTTGGAGCAGTCTCAGAGCTGTCTGAGATGCTGCCTCCCGGGATGCAATCCTCATTTTGCCCCAAATAAAACTTAGCTCACAGCTCTCAAGTTGTACATCTTCTTTAGTTGACAGTAACAATAAAGGATTTCAGAACAGATCATTTGAGATAAATAAACTTAACTCTATTATCAAAGGCAGATCAACATCTGAAGAAAAAGTGTCATCTTAACAGAGAGGAAACCTAAATTCAAATTTTTGCACCAGCTTACTTTATTTAAAAGGTAAACTTAGTTAAATTTATTTTAAACTTAGTCCTAACCATGTACAAAACTCTTTTCTCATGGTTCATTTCCCGCAAACCTTATCACTTTCTGTACCCATTACTGTGTTCTTCCATCCTACAAAACCACTTGTAAGTACTTGCACAGCACACAATATCTTGCGAACAACCATCATAGAAAAGAATAGGAAAAATTAATGTGTATATATGCATAACTGAGTCACTTTGCTGAACAGCAGAGATTGGCACAAAATTGTAAATGAACTATACTTCAGTGGGAAAAAAAAAAAGAATGGGAGGTTCTTGATAAATCTTAGCAGAATTCTTGCTTCAAATGAACTAAGCAGGTCAAAGGTAAGCTGTAAGAAAAAGGCCTAGTCAAAAAGCTGGCTCAGGAGCCCATCTAAAGTTTGATCAAGGAGAATCTTTGCCAGATCAGTGGTTAACTTTCTTGCTGAAGGGAAATGGTAGAACAGAAATTTAATCTCATCTCTATCTGGTCTTAAAATTGTCTACATTTTAACATCAGAATGAAGAGTTCCAGTCTGTGTAAGCAGAAGCCAGCAGTTTGCAAACTTTGCTGCACATTAGAAATAAGCAGCAACAGTTTCAGAATCTTGCTGCCCAAGTCATAGCATTCATAGCAAATTTAATCAGGATATTTGGTATCAATATTTTTCTA
The DNA here is from genome assembly GCF_910594005.1 of Cervus elaphus. Classification (NCBI taxonomy): domain Eukaryota; kingdom Metazoa; phylum Chordata; class Mammalia; order Artiodactyla; family Cervidae; genus Cervus; species Cervus elaphus. Next base: position 40,241,704 of record NC_057848.1, on the reverse strand, counting down.
AGATTCCCCCGGGGATTCCAATGTGCAAAGTTTGGGAACCAGTCGGCTGATGAGTAAGTAGGCCAAAAGGAAGTGGAAATCAGTGTAAATGATGGCATCAAACAATTTGCTGCTTAAAAAAAAGGGAACTGGGGACTTCCCTGAAGGTCCAGTGGTTGGGAGTCTGCCTTGGGAGTGCTGGGGACTCAAGTTTGAATCCTGATCAGAGAATGAGGATCACATGTGCTGTAGGGCAACTAGACCCTGCATGCTGCAACAAAGACTCCACGTGTCACAACAACACAGTCAAATATATATATATATAAACCCAAAAACCTAGGGAATTAAGATAGATAAGAGTGTTGGGGAGACAGAATTAAAAATAACAAAATCTTCTACTAACCCAGAAAAACTTTCCACTGAGGTAGTAGAGACAAAAAACCATTTTATTATTGAGTAAGCATTAAACCAGAATGTGATGCACATCACAGCAATTTGCTATGCAATCACAAAAACAAACAGCAATTTCAACCTCTTATATAGCTAAACAGGTAAAATTCATTACGTGTGTGTTCTCAAGAAAACAATCACTAGTCCTTAGGACTTGACATCTCTTGTCATACCTAAATTTTGGGAAACCATCCACATTAGTTGACTGACTTTATCCAGTAGGCAAACAAGCTTTTCATATATTAACAACAGGAGGTAATTTTATAAATAAGAGCTAGATGCTCACTGATATTAGAGTCTGACCCTCACACAGAGATGGAAATAGCCTGCTATCTCCCTCCAAGCTTACATCTCAAAAGGATGGCTTACCTTGAGGAAATGGACTCCAGTTGTGAGGCAGCTGAGAGGCTTACTTAGTCATTATGAAGATTTATATACATTTGAAAGGTGGCTTCCGTGGTGGCTCAGATAGCAAAGAATCTGCTTGCAGTAAGGAGACCCGGGTTTGATCCCTGGGTCAGGGAAGATCCCCGGAAGAAGGAAATGAAAACCCATTCCTATTCTTGCCTGGAGAATTCCATGGATAGACGAGCCTGGCGGGCTACAGTCCATGGGGTCGCAAGAGCCAGACACGACTAACACTTTTTTAACAAAAGGATAATTCTTACTTGGTTTTCAGAGTTTTCCCATGTCTTCTGTTTCTTAAAAATAACCAACTCAGAATTAATCCTTACACCAACGAGGCATATTTAAGGTGACATAGTCTGCTCTCCTTTACTATTTTTACATGGAGAAATGTGAAAAACTTTGTAAGCTGAGGGTAAGAAACTATGCAAGGACATTGAATATACAAGAGAACAGAGGCATTAGTGGGAAAGCTTCCAGAACAGAACAGAAGTAATAACATCAAAAATCTAAGTAAGTGGGTAAGTTTGGGCCAGGAGGAAGTATACTTCTTTCTCTGAAATGAGAGGGTGAAGATGCAGGTATATGATTTTATGGAAAGTGGGAAGTTATCTGTCTTCCTCCTCAGAAATCTAGTGTTCCTCCACTAGCATTATTTCCAGAGACCAAGCCCACTTTCAGCAGTAACTTGCCCAGGGCTGGCAAATTTCAGGAGGATGCAATTAACAGCAGCATGCCTCCAATCATCATCCACTGATGAGGAAGATTATAACAGACAATGCCAATGATTTAAGTAAATTTGCTCTGATTCAGTCATTATCAGAGACCTCACATTTCCAAACAAAACAAGGTCATAGAGCTGACAAAAGGGAACTCTGTAGGATGTGCCAAGGCCAAATGGTTTTTGACAGCAATCTTTCCATTTAATCTAAGACCTCTTTTACAAATGTGAGAGATCAGAGTTATCACTAAAAAATAGAAAGAAGAAAATGAGTTAAATGAAACTCAAAGAGGTTTGTGTGTTTGTTTTCCCTGCTGCTACTCCAGGTTTTCATTAAGTATCAGGTGCTCTGCATCCAAGGTCACTTGAATCCTCCTGTTAAGTACTCCAAGAAATATTTGTATTTTCATCTATTTAAATAAACTGATTGAAGATGGAAAAAGTAACATCTTAGATGAGAAAAACAGATTTGTGTAGTAGTGTATGCTAATATAGACATGGTGAATTGAAGGGCAAAGCCACAAGGCCTAACAGGATTCTACAGTGACAGCTTGTAAGCAGGAGAAAAAGCACAGAATTAAACATTCTAACTTTGGCCTTTTCAATACTGCTAGCTGGGTTACCTAGGATAATGTTATTCAGTTGCTAAGTTGTGTCTGACTCTTTGTGACCCAATGAACTGCTGCCTGCCAGGCTTCCTTGTCCTTCATAATCTCCCAGAGTTTACTCAAATCATGTCCATTGAGTTGATGATACCATCCAACATCTCATCCTCTGTCGCCCTTTTCTCCTCTTGCCCTCAGTCTTTGCCAGCATCAGGGTCTTTTTCAGTGAGGTGGCTCTTCCAATCAGGTGGCCAAAGTATTGGAGCTTCAGCTTCTGCATCAGTCCTTCCAATGAATATTTAGGGTTGATTTCCTTTAGGACTGACTGGTTTGATCTCTTTGCTGTCCAAAGGACTCTCAAGAGTCTTCTCCAGCACCACTATTTGAAAGCATCAATTCTTTGGCGCTCAGCCTTCTTTATGGTCCAACTGTTACATCCATACATGACTACTGAAAAAACCTAGGGTAATACCTTGAGTTAATCTCTTTGGTCTTCAGTTTCCTATTTGTGTAACAAAAATCCTGGATTTTTTCAATTAATTAAACAAGGAGGCTATTATTTTGAGGCAGCTCTAATAGCACCTACATAAGCAAAACAAAACCTAAGCCTGTAAATACATCAATTTTATGAAATTAAAACCAAAGGACAACCAATCACAACAGTCGACTTTGTTTAAAGCTATAAAGGTTTATAGCTTTAAAGGTTTAAGGCTATAACTGACCAATAATTTCCTTACTTTGCTTCTGCCTTTTCTTCTTAAAAAAATTTCCCTACATCTTCTCAGCTTCTTACACTTTGGTTTGGCATTGCCCAATTAAAATTGATTTTTTGCTCAAATACATTCTTAAAATATTAATATACCTCAGTTTATCTTTTTACCAGATTTCACATTTTATCCTTCAACTTCTACAGAGAAAGGAACAAGATAAAAAGACTAAATAGCAGCATAAGGAGTCAGGGCTTGACGTGAGGAGAAAATCTTCCAAAATATTAGCTATACTGGAAGAATCATTGAAATCTTCTTGGATACTTTTTTAAATAGGAAAACTCTCTACCCCGTGAACAAAGGTACTAGAAAGAAACAGTCTCATTTGATAGTCCTTCTTGGCTATTAACATAACTAATTCTGTTAGGGGAGACACTGAAACCGCCCACCCTGGCCAGGCACCATAGTAACCATTTGCAGGACAGGAAGTCCTGGTAAGGAATACAGAAGCAACAAGCCACCACCAGCCAGAATAGTTCAGGAAAGGTCAAAAGGAGACACAACATGTCCTACCACCTCCTAGAATCCTTCTCGCTAGAATATATCTTGGTTGAGCAATGCACCACAAGGAAGGACCCTGAGTCAGAGACAACCTGGAAACTAATCCCATCACCATAAAACCTGAGACAGTGAGCCACGAGGCAGAGCTGTTCTCCTGAATTCCCTTTCCCTACTGCTCTCCACCCGCGTGCCCCTTCCCAATTAAGTCTCTTGCTTTGTCAGCACGTGTGTCTTCATGGACACTTCATTCCTGAGTATCAGATAAGAGCCCACTCTCAGGCCCTGGAAGGGTTCCCCCTTCCTGAAACAATTCTACTAAAAATAAGTGAACTAAATGTTCTCCAGAATCTATCTTCACTGGAATCAGGCAACTGGCAGTCAGAAATATTTGATTCATGCACCATGACCGAGCAGTTCCAACTGAGGTCCTAAGGCAAACTGACCACAAGAAAGCTCTGGATTTGTCTCCAGAGTATTAGCATTTTTATTACTTTATGATCCATTCATATCCATATAAAAGTGATTTACTCCCTTGGTATGTGCAATATAATAATAAAGAATTAGCACTGGAATAGCCTCAGGGGTCAATTAATGCAAACCCAGAATTCGAAGCAGTACAAATTAGTTTTTGGAATGTGTCCCAGTAATTAAACCTAGCAATGAAGGTGATTCCAGCACTTCCCTTAGTACCTCTTTTATCCCAACTCTTAACTATCACTGAGCCTAATCTCCTCAGGTATACAAAAATTACTTAGGGATGATTATGAATATTTATGTTGTAGGAGACCAGTATGGGTTTTCCAGGTAGTGCTAGTGGTAAAGAACCCACCTGCCAATGCAGGAGACATAAAAGACATGGGTTCAACCCTTGGGTTGGGAAGATCCTGTGGAGAAGGAAATGGCAACCCACTCCAGCATTCTTGCCTGGAGAATCTCATGGACAGAGGACCCGGCAGGCTACAGTCCATGGGGTCACAAAGAGTGGGACATGTCTGACTGACTGAGCACACACACACACAGGAGACCAGTATATGCCACCCCAAAATGTGAAAGTAATATTTCAGAATTTGTTGTTGTTGAGTTACAACAGTCATGTCCAACTCTTTGCCACCCCATGGAATGCAGCCTGCCAGGCTCCTCTGTCCACTTTCTCCCAGAGTTTGCTGGATTCATGTCCATTGAGTCAGTGATACTAACCATCTCATTCTCTACCACCCCCCTGGCCTTTTGCCTTGAATCTTTCCCAGCATCAAAGCCTTTCCCAAGAAGTTGGTTCTTTGCATCAGGTGGCCAAAGTACTGGAGCTTCAGCATCAATATTAGTCCTTCCAATGACTATTCAAGGTTGATTTTCTTTAGGGTTGACTGGTTTGATCTCCCTGCAGTCCAAGGGACTCTCAAGAATCTTCTCTAGCACCACAGTTTGAAAGCATCAATTCTTTGGTGCTCAGCCTTCTTTATGGTCCAACTCTCACATCCGTACATGACTACTGGAAAAACCATAGCCTGGACTAGACAGACCTTTGTTGGCAAAGTGAGGCTACTGCTTTTTAATATGCTGTCTAGCTTGGTCATAGTTTTTCTTCCAAGGAGCAAGCATCTTTTTTTTTTTTTTCGATTTTTAAAGTTTTTTTTTTTCATTTATTTTTATTAGTTGGAGGCTAATTACTTTACAATATTGTAGTGGGTTTTGTCATACATTGACATGAATCAGCCATGGAGTTACATGTATTCCCCATCCCGATCCCCCCTCCTACCTCCCTCTCTACCTGATCCCTCTGGGTCTTCCCAGTGTACCAGGCCCGAGCACTTGTCTCATGCATCCAACCTGGGCTGGTGATCTGTTTCACTGTAGATAATATACATGTTTTGATGCTGTTCTCTTGAAACATCCCACCCTCGCCTTCTCCCACAGAGTCCAAAAGTCTGTTCTGTACATCTGTGTCTCTTTTTTTGTTTTGCATATAGGGTTATCATTACCATCTTTCTAAATTCCATATATATGTGTTAGTATGCTGTAATGTTCTTTTAATTTCATGGTTGCAGTCACTGTCCACAGTGATTTTGGAGCCCACAAAAAGAAAATCTGTCACTGCTTCCACTTTTTCCCCTTCTATTTGCCATGAAGTGATGGGACCTGATGGCATGATCTTAGTTTTTTGAATGCTGAATTTTAAGTCAACTTTTTCACTCTCCTCTTTCACTTTCATCAAGAGACTCTTTAGTTCTTCGCTTTCTCCCATAAGGGTGGTGTCATCTGCATATGTGAGGCTATTGATATTTCTCCTGGCAATCTTGATTCCAGCTTGTGCTTCTTTCAGCCCAGCGTTTCTCATGATGTACTCTGCATATAAGTTAAATAAGCAGGGTGACAATATACAGCCTTGACATACTCCTTCCCCAATTTGGAACCTGTCCATTGTTCAATGTCCAGTTCTTCCTGTTGTTTCTTGACCTGCATAAAGGTTTCTCAGGAGGTAGGTAAGATGGTCTGGTATTCCCATCTCTTTAAGAATTTTCCATACTTTGTTGTGATCCACACAGTCAGAGGCTTTATTGTAGTCAATGAAGCAGAAATAGATTTTTTTTCTCTGTAATTCCTTTGCTTTCTCTATGATCCAACAAATGTTTGCAATTTGACCTCTGGTCCTCTGGGTTTTCCAAACCTAACTTGTACATCTGGAAGTTCTCAGTTCACGTACTGCTGGAGTCTAGCTTGAAGGATTTTGAACATAACGTTACTAGCATGTGAAATGAGTGCAATTGTACGGTTTGAACATTCTTTGGCATTGCCCTTAATACTTAACCTGATTACAGTTTCAGCTTTTCCCAGGAGTGGAATTCTAAATCAACCAGTCTGAAATTTTCTGATTAACACTAGTAAGGTAATTTGCATGATATATCCCTTCCCTTCCCCCAAAGGAAGCTGACCCTGTTTAAAACAATGTTTTCTTTTATTTATGACTACCTGTCCTACCCCCTTCTGCCTACAAAAATTATCCATTTTGTACAGCTCCTTGGGGCAACTTTCTATTTGCCTGATTCATGAATAGCTTAATAAAGCACATTTGATCTTCAAGTTTATGCAGTTAAATTTAGTTCTAAAACTGGAAATGGCCATATTTAGTGACCAAATTGTCTTACTAAAGTATGTGGGCCAGAAGAGATAAGGTAGGTAGAGTCAAATAATTTTTAGATGACTTTTAAAAATCCATTCCACATCTCAGTGATGTTGGCAACCTGAAGATGATAAGGGACATGAATGCCCATTAAATGTCATAATCATCAGTCCACTTTTATGTGGCCTTTATGATAAAAGGCAAACAACTGTTAGACTGTAGATGGTTTTGAAAGCAGAGATGGTAGTTTTAAGGATCGTTATTGGGTAGTGAGAGTCATCTGAGCAAACAGGAAGAGCAACACAATGAGTAGAAAAAGTATTGACAGTAATAAAGTACCAGAGATAGCCTTAAGAGAGGAATCAAGGAGTCTAGTAGTCAATCTGCCTGAAGACAGGAATAATGGCTGCTGCAATGTGTCTACCCACTGTGAGACAAATGAGTGAACTTTTGGCAAGAGTCACAAGTTTGGCATGAAGTGGTCATTTCTGCACCAGAAACATATAGTCCTTTTTACCTAATTTACAAAAGTGAATGTATTGCCATGTCCAGTATGATGATAGACAGGTAGTGAAGGTGGCCATCTGAGTAGGTTTCTTTAGAGCTTGATTCCAATTGGTCTTATCAGAGAATCAGCCCTTTCTGTAGAAATCTACGTGAGTGACTCAGTCTAACTGCCAGCTGAGATTTATTTCCACAGTTCATGGTTCCAAAGAGGGGTGCATTTAATCTGCCAGTCTATAGTCTTCCATGTGGTGGACCAGATAGCTAAGACATTGGCAACCTCCTAAGCATTAGTAAAAATGTAAGCTTCATCAAGGCTAGTATCAGCCAGAGTTATTAACACTGCCTTGAGTTCTGCATGTTGAGGCCATAACCACACTCACTTTTGTTTACAAAGAGCTGGCACTAAGCCTGAATATTAGTAGTGGCCCTATAGACATCACGAAGCTTTAATTTAATTGAGCTATCAGTAAGTCAGGCCTAGAAATTTTGAACATCTGTGAATCAAGGAACTTGGGGCACTAGCATCACTTCATGAAGGCAATAGAGTTCAAGATAATGATTATTCCAAAGGTGTAACTGCCTCTTTTTGATATAAAATCAAATGTTGTTCCAGCCAGTCCACATGAGCATTTGATTACTCCATTTCCATTGGAATTCTGAGGTGTGTTGGGTTCTTTCCTTGTTAATAAACCTGGGCTTCTTTTTATCTATTTATTAGCTATTTCTCTCCATTTTCTGTGAATTGGCTTTTGTATTATTTGTCCACTTTTCTATTCAGTTGTTCATACCTATACTGCTTCATTGAAGTTTTTTAAAAAATATGTTTTCCAATGAAAATGATATTTAAACCCAAATTTTAATCTACCTCTTTTCCCCTGGTGTCTCTCATCTATAAATGAGACATATATGTTAATAAATATTTTGTCTGCTTAATCTGCTTTGTGTTACAGAGGCCTCATCAGAGAATTTAGAAGGGTAAAGGGACAATTATTTTTTTCCAACCTACAATATGCATAGATGTATTACTGGGAATTAACTGTCTCTGTGCTTCTCTAAGACTCCCAGGAGAAACTATGACTAACACAGAGATTACTACCTTGGTAATGAGGCTCAGGTAAGAACCCTCTACTCTGCATAGCAGATAAAACATTTTAATCAGAAAAAAAAAAAAACTGTTTATAGTCCAGTTTTAGCCTATATGTGAAAGTATGTATGCTAATAACCAACAAAATGGAAATATTTACTATGGAAATAAATACAGATGTTTAAACCACACTGAGAAGAAAGAAATCAAGGGTGACAAAGGGACTGCCCAGGTTTTAAATGTTGTGGAAAACCAGAAGACCTAAAATGTAGAAAGACATGAACTGGTGGCTAGAAGACAGTCACTAACATCCCTGTTCTTTGAACATTCATTATCTAGTATGAAATATACTTTCCCAAAGTTAACACTGCTCTGTCATAAGTGCTTGGTACTGCTGAGGAGGACTCTCTGCAGAGTTGAAGGCACAAAGTCTCTCAAAGAAAGATGCATCAGATTTAGATTGGAGTGGTCAATTAGGAGAGTCACAGGATCATAGAACTGGGAAGGGACCAAAGAAATAGACCAAAATTCTCATCCAATGCAGCAGTCCCTCTATAACACCTGGGCCTGCTGAACATTTGGTTTCTACTAGAATGCTTCTAGTTATTGGAGGTCCTTTGGTAAAGGAACATGTGAGAATAACTTTCCATTAGTTGAGCGGGAACCTGCCTTCAATAACTTCTATTCACTGGCTTTACTTCCATCCACAGAACCTATAAAAGTTACACATGTAACCCCACTTTCATGAAAGTTGTCCAAATATTTTAAGATATACCTATTTACCTTGGAGAGATAATATAAGAATTAAGTTTATAATCTATGCAAAACACCACAACATGCATATACAGAGCTGAACATGTTGTTCTAGATATATTTTGAGAAGTACAGTCCACAATAGACTATTAGCCCTTCCTTTTGATAGACTTCTATTTTCTATTACTGTAGCCTAAAATTGCCCTGCTGCCACACAGCATGTCACACTGATGGTGCATACCAACTGAAGTCTGGTGTTTTTCATATAACCTTACTGTTAAGCCCAAAGTCCCACCCCCCTACTCCGCATTCTATCTTTGACCTTTCCATGACCTTTGATGAAACACATTCTAGATAATGTTGGATTTTACCTCAGCCCTATGCACCTGGAAAACAAGAGGTTAAAGGAAACTCCCATTCCCTTTGTGTCCTGAAAAAACAGCTTATTGCAAAAAATGTCTTTCCGTTTATGACTTAGATAAGACACACATATGGCCCCCTAGTTTATCTATGGCAAGGCCAGACACAGTTCCTCCAAAGTCCTGTTTTCACCTCATAAATGATTGGATGAAATGCTTGTCACCACTGATATCTAGGAAAAAAATGCCTGTTAACTAAACTTTGACTAAGATTCTGTCCTTGTGACAGGCCCCTGAAATTTGGTCTACCCTCAGTCTTAGCCAGTATATAGCAACGCCTCAAGGGCCCCTCCTGGAAAATAGGCTGGTCTCGGGCTAAAACGTTATCCAATTTACTATCTGATCATGCCACCTTTTTTTAACCCACTTCTCTACGCCTGGTTCTTTCCAATCTTGTTTCCTCCTTTCTGTAAAAGAAATTTTTTTTACTGAACTCTTAAGAGGCTTTGCCAATCTTATGGTCGTAGTGTTCTCCCTATTATAATCGTTTACCTTTCCCTATTGCAATAGTTCCTTCTCCACCCTTTGCTGTGATCTTTTTGAATAAAATCTCTCCTTACTAAGTCAGAATTTGTTTTTATTTGACATCATATATATCCTTACTGATGGGGTCCCTGGTAGCTCAGCTGGTAAAGAACCCACCTACCAATGTAGGAGACATGAGAGACGCAGATTCAATCCCTGGATTGGGAAGATTCCTTGGAAAAGGAAATGGCAAGTATCTCCTCTGAAAAGTTCCAAGGACAGAGGAGCCTGGTGGGCTACAATCAATAGGGGTTGGAAAGAGTCAGACATGACTAAGCACACGCACACCCGCGCACACACACACATCCTTACTGAGTGCTTCCCAGGTGGCTCACGGTAAACAATCTACCTGCCAATGCAGGAGATGTGGGTTTGACCCCTGGGTGAGAAAGATCCCTGGAGAAGGAAATGCCAACCCACTCCAATATGCTTGCCTGGAGAATCCAATGGAGAGAGGAGCCTGGCGGGCTACAGTCTATAAGGTTGCAAAGAGTAGGAAACAACTAAGTGACTGAGCATGCACCCAACACACATACTTACTGAAGGGCCTGTAAGATAGACAGAATCTTAACCAAAGATTGGTTAAGAAGCATTTTTTCCTAAATATCAGAGGTGATTATCAATTCATCTAGTCATTTATGAGACTAAAACATAGGACTTTGGAGGATATAATCTGGTCTTGTTATAGATAAACTAGGGGGCCATATGTGTGTATTAGCCTTACTGAATTTCCTCTTGTCAATTTTAGCCCATTTCAATTGGTAAAGAATCTGCCTGCAATGCAGGAGACCTGGGTTCGATCCCTGTGTTGGAAAGATCCCCTGGAGAAGGGAAAAGCTACCCACTCCAGTATTCTGGCCTGGAGAATTCCATGGACTGTGTAGTCCATGGGGTCACAAGAATCAGACTTGACTGAGTGACTTTCACTCACTTATTATGGCCTGTGAGAAACTTTTGAATCATAGTCCTGTTCTCTAGCATCTTAAATTTTATGTCGCCTACAAATTTAATTGTGTTCCTTCTATATGTTCTCCCAACTTGCTGATAAAAGTGTTAAATAGGCCTACTAGGCTCAGAGTCCTTGAGCAGCATTGTTGTTCAGTTGCTCAGTCATGTCTGACTCTTTGCAACGCCATGGATTGCAGCATGCCAGGCTTCCCTGTCCTTCACTATCTCCCACAGTTTGCTCAAACTCATGTCCATTGAGTTGGTGATATCATCCAACTATCTCATCCTCTGTCACCCCCTTCAATTTGACACCCAACCTCTTAGGATATGGTAACCTTCAGATATGCCCAACAATACTCTACCCTGTCTACTTTTCTTTCCACAAAGAGGCTATGAGGCACACTGATAAATATCATGTTTGATATATTACAGCCAGACATAATCCTTATATATTATGTCCTTATATCACTTGATCTAACAGTTTTTATAACTATTCTTTTAAAGTGATGCAGAAACTTCTCTAACTCTAAATGTGAAGAGAAGAACATTGAAGAGGTCTTTCTTTCTCTCTTCTTCTCTTACCTTTTTTTCTCTTTCAAGGAAAAAGGAACAACAATTTGAAATTATATGTGCCAAAATAACACTACCTGGAATACCTCTTTGCCATTCAGAAAAAAATCTAATAGTTTAGTCTCTTTTCTCTCAGGGTTCAGGACTGATTCAGTCTAATAGTTGGAATTTTACTTTCATAATCAATACTGTAAACAAAGAATGTTACTCACCATCCAGTTCTACAAGAACTAGTCATTAGTAACTGTACTTACTGACCAATAGCACACCCAGAAAGGAATTTGAGAAGAGAAAAAGTACCTCACTCTGTGCTTTGGAAAAACTGGTCCCTTAGATAGATGTATATCTTAAGGAGAATTTTAATGTACCCAGAATTTTACATCTTTCTATACATAGAAAAGCATTGAAATCATTAAGATAACTTTTCCTTATGACTAGCAATATTCTTTTACAAAGACATATGCTTGACTGCATGTATTCTCCAGCCAAAGCTCGTCTATATATTGGCTTCTCCCAGCCTCTGTGGAGCAGTTCCCTCAGGGCTACTGAGAGGCTGTCTCCCAGGCTATATAGTCAGTAAGGTCCCTGAATAAAACTGAACCACAATACTCTTAAATTGTGTGTTTTTAAGTTGACAATGCATTTGTCTAGTGTTTTGCTAATTTCTGATATTTATCTTGAGAGATTCTAGAATGAATAGGCTATCGTTAGCCTGTCTTATATTCTCTTATTGAATGAATATGGCCAGAAGCCCATGCCATGGTGGACTGTGTTGATGCTTTGAGAAGATGTTTCCTTTCAATCAAACAAGTATTTGCATAGGTTTTCCTGCCTCCATTCTCATCCTCTTGATATATGCTTCAGTTCAGTTCAGTTGCTCAGTTGTGTCCAACTCTTTGCAAACCCATGGACTGCAGCACGCCAGGCCTCCCTGTCCATCACCCAACTCCCAGAGCTTACTCAAACTCATGTCTATTGAGTCGGTGATGCCATCCAACCATCTCATCCTCTATTGTCCCCAACTCCTCCCGCCTTAAGTCTTTCCCAGCATCAGGGTCTTTCCAATGAGTCAGTTCTTCGCGTCAGGTAGCCGAAGTGTTGGAGTTTCAGCTTCAGCATTGGTCCTACCAATGAATATTCAGGACTTATTTCCTTTAGGATAGACTGGTTGGATCTCCTTGCTGTCCAAGGGACTCTCAAAAGTCTTCTCTAGCACCACAGTTCAAAAGCATCAATTCTTCGGTGCTCAGCCTTCTTTATAGTCCAACTCTCCCATCCATACATGACAACTGGGAAAACCATAGCTTTGACTAGATGGACATTTGTTGGCAAAGTAATGTCTCTGCTTTTTAATAAGCTGTCTAGGTTGTTCATAACTTTTCTTCCAAGGAGCAAGCATCATTTAATTTCATGGCTGCAATCACCATCTGCAGTGATTTTGGAGCCAAAAAAAAAAAATAGTCTGTCACTGTTTCCACTGTTTCCCCATCTATTTGCCATGAAGTGATGGGACCAGATGCCATGATCTTAGTTTTCTGAATGTTGCATTTCAAGCCAACATTTTCACTCTTCTCTTTCACTTTCATATATGCTTATGAATGAATATCTGAAAGGGGAACACAGGAAGTATATCTTCTGAGTCATGTAAACAAATATAAATTGAGAAGAACTAAATCCTTACCAGAATTACATATACTTTTTTTTTCATTTATTTTTATTAGTTGGAGGCTAATTACTTTACAATATTGTAGTGGTTTTTGTCATACATTGACATGAATCAGCCGTGGATTTACATGTATTCCCCATCCCGATCCCCCCTCCCACCTCCCTCTCCATCCAGTCCCTCTGGGTCTTCCCAGTGCACCAGGCCCGAGCACTTGTCTCATGCATCCAACCTGGGCTGATGATCTGTTTCACCCTAGATAATATACATGTTTCGATGCTGCAGAACTACATATACTTTAACAGATAAAGTACATAAATGGTAAACACATACGAATATACTCAAACAATAAAACAAATTAGAGATGTAGACTACAAGAGTAAAATGATGAAATTTTCTTCAAGGGCCTTTCCCTCCTTAGGATGCCTCTTGAAAGTCTAATTGGTTGAAGAAGAGGACAAGACTTTTGATTTTATAATTCAGTTCACATATCTTCTATCCCTTGAATATAAACAAACACTTCTGAAATTAAGTCTCTCAGGAGCTAGTCAAGAGACAAACACAGGTGCATCTATTTGTCTCTCAAGGAGACAAGTTTTCATTGTTTTTCTTCTGTTTTAGGGTATAAATTTATGAGAAAATTGGTTCAGACTGTAAATCCTCCAGACTGTTGTGCTATCTTACATGGCTGTGAATGTGATAATGCTCATGCAATATTAAATTGTGTTCTTTCTTCTCTATTTATACAGAGGGGTCTATTGCTGACAGGATTTAAAAAATTTCCCCATCAAAATATCACTAGAAACTGTAATCCCTCCTTACTAGAGCATTGATATAAAGACTTTTGTTATCTTGACTAGAGTGGTCCTGAATTCCCACATTATTCCCAGTTTATCTCATTATTTTATGATTTTGGCTCTATGGCCAGTGGTGGAGGGAATTCCCTCCACCTTTCTAGAATCTTGGTTGAGACCTCCCTGTAATAAAAGACAGATTAACAGGAGAAAAATAGAAGTTTAATAACATGTATGCTTCCTGTATATAAGGGAGAGACCTAGGAAAACTGAGGAACTCCCCTAAATGACTCAAACCACCACCTTAAATACCATCTCCAGTAAAGAAAAAAAAGGAGCTGGGTAGAGGGCATGCGGATGGGAGGAGAATAGTTGTGAAAAGTCATCAGGAAAAGTACAGTAAAGGGTAAGGTTGTATGCAGATTTAAGTCCTTGCCTTCTCCACTGATAAATTTCTAAAAAGTTAGAGTCATCATTTTCCTATACAGAGAGAGACAGCCTTACAAATGGAGATGTCCCCTATAAATGTAAATTTCTCTTACAAAATAGTAACTTCTACTCAGTTTTCAGAGCTTCTCCTGTGTCTGCTGTTTCTTAAAAATAACCAGTTTAAAATAATCTTTGGCTTCCCTGGTGTCTCAGATGGTAAAGAGTCTGCCCGCAGTGTGTGAGACCCAGGTTCGATCCCTGGGTGGGGAAGCTCCCCTGGAAGAGGAAATGGCAACCCACTCCAGTATTCTTGCCTGGAAAATCCCATGGACGGAGGAGCCTGGGACAGTCCATGGGGTCCCAAAGAATCGGACATGACTGAGCAACTTCACTTATGCCAAAGAAGCATATTTTCTGGTGGCAAATTCTACTCTCCTTCAGGCCCCAGTTCCTATGTTTACTTCAGTCGCAAGCCAATCTTAATAGTTCATGGTATGAATATTGATGTGCTAATGGCAAAGTATTTGCAAACTATCTATCCTTAAAGTTACCCCCCACCCGTGTATACATATACACACAAAATGATGGTTCATCTAAAGCACAGCTAAACTGTCATCAGTTCCTATTTGCAAAGAAACACTTTCTAAAGTGACATTAGTATGCATTCAAGTTTTCAGATGGATTAAAAATAACAGATTCATTTTTCTCTGTAATTTTAGGTCTTTACTGGCACTCATGTACTGCAAATCACTGATTTATGTGGGCACAAAGATGATAATAAAGGGAAAAAAAACTCGAGAAATCTTTCCTAATCTGTCACCGATTAAAACAAAAAGTACCATTTTTGAAAAGTGGATAAAGTATCTAGGTGAAATTGCATTTGCTTACCCTCATCTTGACCCTATAGTTCTTTCTATTATTATTTTTTTGTTTAAAAAAAGTTCTGTGGTGTTATGGATCAACAGCCATGAGTAGGAGTCCATTTATTTTTTCAAATTAATAGACTGTAACTTATAATGAGCGGTGATAGACCAACAAGAAATTCAATTCCAGTATAATTATTGCTTATGGAATTTAAAAAATGTTTCACTGAGTAAGAATATAAAATTTCACTTTTCAAGCCTCAAATGAGTCGTTATAGGATTTACATGGTGGCCAGAAAAGAAAGTAGCCCAACAGGAATTTCAAGAACCTCAACCTCTTCTTATTAAATGTGATTAACTGTCAATTTTCTGCTCTGGATGAGGCCCATAATAAAATACATACAATAAAAGCCATATGGAACATCTGATATATAGACAAATTTTTTGCTTCCTCCATGTCTATTTAGTAAGGAGATGAGGTGTGATGTCAAATGACTCACTAAATTCCAAATTTTCCACCAATTTGAAACTTGCTACCTCCAACTTTTGTCATTTCCAGCAAGATGCAGGACAACTGGCTATCTGGTAAAATGGTGAATGCTGGTGTAGTTTTAAGGACTTCAGAATATTTGGCGATATTAACATGGGCTTGATTTAATGGAAACCATCTGGAATGTTAAAGCTTAAATCGAAGGTGTGTTAAATTAATTAAACAAGGAGGCTGTTAGACTGAGGTAGCTCTAATGTCCTGGCGGTCTCTACAAGCAAACCAAAATATAAGACTGTAAAGGTCCCAAGTTCATGAAACCGAAATACTAAGAACAACCAATCACAGCCAGACAGCTAAGCTGTAAGCTACAGTCAATCAACAATTTCCTTTCTTTGCTTTCTCAATTTCTCCAGATAAGTCTTTTCCCTGGTTCCTGTCAGTCACCACTCCTAACCACTTCCTGTTTGGCACCTCCCATTTGAATGAACTTTTGCTCAAATAAACGCTTAATCTTTTTACTATATCTGTTTATCTTTTAATAAGTGTGTCTATTTGGTGATGGGACAGATGGTGTCTAATCATTTTGATTAGACAGAAGGAAAGAGTGTAGTTTTATAGATTTTTAAAGTCTACATCTTGATGTTTCATCCAAAATGTTCTTAGGTGTAAAAAGTTACACTGTCCATTGAAGTTCTTTAGTAGAGTGTTGGGATCCTGTTCTCAGGCATGGTAGCAATCCAGGACATATTTATGTTCTAATGCCTAAAAGAAGAGTTGATGGTAGAACAAAGAGCTGATTTTTATTGTTTCTCTGAGTTAAATACAGCCAGTCTTCTCTCTTTTTCTTGAGCATGGATGCAGAAATCGTGGCTAGAAATGACTGCAAATACATAAACTTGCTTTAGAAATACATGATTTGAAATATTTAAAATAAAATCTGTTCTACCCTTTTTCATTCTTTAGCTTTGTCCTTTTGTGATGTGTTATTTATAGCCAAAGCTTCGGGGGAAAAAATTTCGAGTCAACTCACAGTGTAGATTAAGCCACTGAAAAATGGTGATTGTGAGACGTATTCAATAGTGTTCTGTAAAAGAACTCATTTCACCACCATAACGATGAGACACTGATATTTGGCAAAGTGATTCCATAGATTTATAGCTTCATCATCTGCTTTGCTGATTACTAGTCTCTCAAGGACAAATGGGCTCTCAGACACAATTGTAAATATCCAGGATAAAGCAACATTATGTCTACTCTGAATGGTTATGCCATAATTAGGAAAAAGTTGCTAAATAAACTTAATTGAGCATTTAGAGGGCTATATAAAACATTCTTTTTTATTTCTTCCCTAGAGGACCATGCTGGGTTTTTATTTCAAAATATTATCCACCCTTTCATTGGCCATCTCTCTTTCTTCTTATATGTTAATTGCCTCAGTAATGTTTGGTGAGGGGGAGGTGGTCATCATTTTCACAGAGATATGTAACTCCAACACTCCAAAACACTAGGGTTGGTTGGTCGGTTCATTCATTTCTTCCTTATGCTTTTTTCTAATACTGGAGAAGTCTGACAACGACTAAGCCCTTCAGGTATGAGATGAAGGACAGTCAGAGTTTGAGAGAAACACAAGAAACTTTAGAGAGAAAAATCTGTTTGGAAGAGAAGACATAATTCTGCTAAACCTTCAGGGTAGGGAAAATAGCCTAGAAATGAGAGTGAGCAATGATTAAACACTAAAAAGTGTTTCTTTCAATCACCTCTTGACATTTATATGGTATCATAACACCTCTGGTAACTTCTTGGGTTTATGAAAACAACAATAGAAGCACTGAAATTACTCAGTGATTTATTAAAAAAGCAATAGACAAGCCCACTGAATAGAAAGCATTTTTTAAGTTACTAAAGCAGGGAAATTTAGCTGTAGGGATGCCTATTAGAAAAGCAGTGTGCATATTCATAGCAGTATCTAAGGCTAGATGGACATTTTAAGATGTTTCTAGATTTTTGCAAATATAAACAATGCTGCAAACAGCCTTGTACGTGTATCTTTGCTCAGTTGAGTAAGCTTGCTGTAAGAGGCATTTTTAGAAATGGAATAGCTGGGTTAAAGGGGATGTGAATTAAAAATATTGATAGATCCTGTTAAATTGTTCACCAAGGAGGTTGTACAGTGTATGGATGTGCTCACAACAGGGAGCTGTCAGGGTTTTAAGCAGCTTCAATGATAGGGGAAAACGGTGACTGGTTGTTGCTTTATTTTGCATTTCTTAACTAAGGAGTGACATTGATCCTTTTCATATATATAGATTGGTCTTGAAAACTATATATATTTAAAAGATTTTTTAAAGCATCTTAATGAAGAGCATTTTAAATAAAATTAAATCTTACATAAGATTTTTAATCTTCATCAACTTATTCTAACATAATATGGAGCCACTGATTAGACTGATGAGAGCATTTCTGTGACTCACCTTGGCATGCCCTAGTTTGGTGTTGAAGTCCTTCCTCCCAATTTTCAGACAGGCTTGATTTTTAAGGGCCTCTGGCTACTTTTCTCTGAGAGGTAAGTTTTGGATCACATCTAAATTCTCCTTTCAGCTGTCAGTGATGGAAAGGACAGCAAGGGCAGAGACAAAAAGAGTGATAACACCAGCAAAAACACCACCACCGCTAATATTATAATAATAATAGCAGCTAGCATGCACTGAGTGCTTACTTTGTGTCCAGTATTACTCTAAGTCCTCTACCTGTAGTATCTTATTTAATACTCATAACAATATATTTTGCTGTTAAGGAAACTAACTCAAATAAGCTAAGTGAGTTACCTAAAGATTCATAACTATTAAGTAGCAGAACTTGAACTAAAATCCAGAAGAAGAAAGTATTAAAAATATATACTCTAGAAGCTGATTACCTAAGATTGCCTGGCTGTGTGACCTTACTCAAATTGTCTAACCTTCCTCTTCTTCTACTTCCTAATACAAATGTTGGGATAATGGTAGCGAATGTGAGCAGGACTCCTGTGGGGCTCCTGAGTGTGCAAGTCTTAAATATAGGACATAACATCATAGGCAAAACATTCTCTGACATAAGTTGTACCAATGTTTTCTAAGGTCAGTCTCCCAGGACAATAGAAATAAAAACAAAATTAAACAAATGGGACCTAATCAAATTTATAAGCTTCTGCACAGCAAAGAAGCCACAAGCAAAATGAAAAGACAACCTACAGACTAGGAGAAAATATTTGTAAATGATGGGACTGACAAGGGCTTTATTTCCAAAATATGAAAACAGCTCATATGACTCAACAACAACAAAAAAGTAAAAACCAAACAACCCAATCAAAAAATGGTCAGAATTTCCCACTCCTGGTTCAGAAAAATCAATATTGTAAAAATGACTATATGACCAAATGCAATCTATAGATTCAATGCAATCCCTATCAAATTAACAATAGCATTTTTCACAAAACTAGAACAAAAAAATTTCACAATTTTTATGGAAACACAAAAGACCTCAAATAGCCAAAGCAATCTTGAGAAAGAAGAATGGAGCGGTAGCAACCAACTTACCTGATTTCAGACTATACTATAAAGCTTCAGTCATCAAGACAGTATGGTGCTGGCACAAAACAGATATATAGATCAATGGAACAAGATAGAAAGCCCAGAGATAAACCTACACACCTATGGGCACCTTATCTTTGACAAAGGAAGCAAGAATATACAATGGGAAAAAGATAGTCTCTTCAATTAGTGGTGCTGAGAACTGGACAACTACATGTAAAAGAATGAAATTAGAACACTTCCTAACACCATACACAAAGATAAACTCAAAATGGATTAAAGACCTAAATGTAAGACCAGAAACTATAAAAGCTCTTAGAAGGAAACATAGGCAGAACACTGTATGACATAAATCATAACAAGAGCCTCTATGAGCCACTTCCTAGAATAATGGAAATAAAAACAAAAATAAACTGGGACCTAATTAAACCTAAAAGTTTTGCACAGCAAAGGAAACTATAAACAAGGCAAAAAGGCAACTTTCAGAATGGGAGAAAATAATAGCAAATGAAACAACTGACAAAGGATTAATTCTAAAAGATACAAAGAGCTCATACAACTCAATACCAGAAAAACAAACAACCCAATAGAAAAGTGGGGGAAAGGCTAAACAGATATTTCTCCAAAGACAGATGGCGAAAAAATGCATGAAAAGATGCTCAACATCGCTCATTATTAGAGAAATGCAAATCAAAACTACGAGATATCATCTCACCCCGGGCAGTATAGCCATCATCAAAAAATCCACAAACAACAAGTGCTGGAGAGGGTGCAGAGAAAAGAGAACCCTCTTGCACTGCTGGTGGAAACATAAATCGATACAGCCACTGTGGAAGACAGTGTGGCAATTCCTTTAAATACTAGGAATAAAACCACCATACAAGCCAGCAATACCACTTTTAGCCATATACCCTGAGGAAACCAAAACTGAAAAAGACACGTGTACCACAATGCTCATTGCAGCACTATTTACAATAGCTAGGACAAAACTATGGATTTGCCAGTAGTCATGTACGTATGTGAGAGCTGAATCATAAAGAAGGCTGAGAGCCAAAGAATTGATGCTTTTCAAAGACTCTTGAGAGTCCTTTGGACAACAAAGAGATCAAACCAGTCAATCTTTTTTTTTTTTTTTTAATGACTAAAATAATTCAACTTAAAGAGTTGTTTTAAATTTCATATTTTTTTTTATTTTTACATTTTATTTATTTATTTATTTTCCATTTATTTTTATTAGTTGGAGGCTAATTACTCTACAATATTGTAGTGGTTTTTGCCATACATTGACATGAATCAGCCATGGATTTACATGTGTTCCCCATCCCGATCTCCCCTCCCGCCTCCCTCCCCATCCCATCCCTCTGGGTCTTCCCAGTGCACCAGCCCTGAGCACTTGTCTCATGCCTCCAACCAAACCAGTCAATCTTAAAGGAAATCAACCTTGAATATTCATTGGAAGGACTGAGGCTGAAGCTGAAGCTCCATTACTTGGGCCACCTGATGCAAAGAGCTGATTCATTGGAAAAGTCCCTGATGCTGGGAAAGATTGAGGGCAGAAAGAGAAGGGGGCAACAGAGGATGAGATGTTTGGATGGCACAATCGACTCAATGGAAATGAGTTTGAGCAAATTCCAGGAGATAGTGATCAACAGGGAAGACTGGTGTACTGCAGTTCCTGGGGTCGCAAAGAGCCAGGCATGACTTAGTGACTGAACCACAACAAAGGACATGGAAGCAACCTAGATGTCCATCGACAGATGAATAGATATAGAAGCTGTGGTACATATAAACAATGCAATACTACTCATCTATGAAACAGAATGGATCTGAGTAAGTTCTAACTAATGAGGTGGATGAACATAGAGCCTATTGTACAGAGGGAAATAAGTCAGGAAGAAAAAAACAAACATCATATATTAATGTGTACATATGGAATCCAGAAAGATGGTACTGATGAACCTATCTGCAGGGCAGCAATGCAGATATAGACATAGAGAACAGACATGGATAAGGGCTGGGAGGAGGAAGGAGAGGGTGAGATGAATGCAGAGAGTAGCATGGAAGTATATACACTGCAGCTGCTGCTGCTGAGTCACTTCGGTGGTGTCTGACTCTTTGTGACCCTATAGACTGTAGCCTGCCAGGCTCCTCTGTCCATGGGGATTCTACAGGCAAGAACACTGAAGTGGGTTAAAATGTCCTACTCCAGGGGATCATCCCAACCCTGGAATTGAACCCATGTCTCTTACATCTTCTGCATTGGCAGGCAGGTTCTTTACCACTAGTGCACCTGGGAAGCCGCAGCACATACACAATCAAAAGTAAATTGGATAGCCAATGGAAATTTACTGTATGACTTAGGAAACTCAAATTGGGGCTGTGTAACAGCTTAGAGTGGTGGGAAAGGGTGAAAGAGGGAAGGGACATATGTACACCTATGACTAATTCATGCTGATGTATGGGAGAAATCCAACAAATAGAGCAACTATCCTTCAATTAAAAATAAATTAAAAAACAAAAGAAAGCAAAAAAATGGGCAGAAGGCTTAAATAGACATTTCTCCAAAAAAGACATATAGATGGCCAATAGGCACAAGAAAAGATGTTCAACATTGCTAATTATTAGAGAAATGTAAATTAAAACTATCATTAGGTACCTCCTGATACCAATCAGAATAGGCATCATTACAAATAACAAATGCCACACTGTTGATGGGAATATAAATAGTTGCCGTCACCATGGAATACAGTATGGTGGTTTCTTATAAAAACAAAAAACAGAGTTGCCGTATATATGATCCAGCAACTCCACTCCTGGGCATATATCTTTAGAAAACTCTAATTAAAAAAGATACATGTGCCCAGTGTTCAGAGCAGCACTATTTACAATAGCTAAGACATGGAAGCAACGTAAATGTCCGTCAACACATGAATAGATAAAGATGTGGTATATATGCAAAATGAAAAATTACTCAGCCATAAAAAAGAAAATCATGCCATTTGCAGCAATGTTGATGGACCTAGATATTATCAAACTTAGTTAAAGATAAATACCATATGATATCACTTATATGTGGAATCTAAAATATGATACAAATGAACTTATTTATAAAACAGAAAAACACTCAAAGACATAGAAAACAAACTTATGGTTACTAAAGGGGAACAAGGGTGAGGGGATAAATTAAGACTTTGTGATTAGCAGATAAACTACTGTTTACAAAACAGATAAACAACAAGGCTTTACTGCATAGCACAGAGAACTATATTCAGTATCCTGTAATAGACCATAATGGAAAAGAATATGAAAAAGATTGTGTGTGTGTGTATAAAAAATGGAATAACCTTGCTGTCTACCAGAAAAAAACAAACACCAAATCAACTATGAAAAAAGTAAACTGGAAATGTTAATCAGTTGTGTCTGACCCTCTGTGACCCTATGGACTGTAGCCCACTGGGCTCCTCTGTCCATGGGATTCTCCAGCAAGAATACTGGACTGGATAGCCATTCCCTTCTCCAGGTATTTCTTTGACCCAGGGATTGAACCCAGGTTTCTTGCATCGAGTGGTCACCTAGAACCATACATCTTGGAGTGTGAAGTCAAGTGGGCTTTAGGAAGCATTACTACAAAAAAAGCTAGTGGAGGTGATGGAATTCCAATTGAGCTATTTCAAATCCTAAAAGATGATGCTGTGAAAGTGCTGCACTCAATACACCAGCAAATTTGGAAGACTCAGCAGTGGCCACAGGACTGGAAAAGGTCAGTTTTCCCAAAGAAAGGCAATGCCAAAAAATGTTCAAACTACCGCACAGTTGCACGCATTTATCATGCTAGCAAGGTAATGCTCAAAATCCTTCAAGCTAGGCTTCAACAGTGTGCAAACTGAGAACTTCCAGATGTTCAAGCTGGATTTAGAAAAGGCAGAGGAACTAGAGATCAAATTGCCAACATCTGCTGGATCACAGAAAAAGCAAATGAATTCCAGAAATACATCTACTTCTGCTTCATTGACTATGCTAAAGCCTTTGACTGTGTGGATCACAACAAATTGTGGAAAATTCTTAAAGAGATGGGAATACCAGACCACCTTACCTGCCTCCTTATAAACCTGTATGCAGGTCAAGAAGCAATAGTTAGAACCAAACATGGAACAATGAACTGGTTCAAAATTGGAAAAGGAGTATGTCAAGGCTGTATATTGTCACCCTGATTCTATGCAGAGTACATCATGTGAAATGCCAGGCTGGATGAAGCACAAGCTGGAATCAAGATTGCCAGGAGAAATGTCAATAACCTCAGATATACAGATGACACCACCCTTATGGCAGAAAGCAAAGAGTAACTAGAAAGCCTCTTGATGAAGGTGAAAGAAGAGAATGAAAAAGCTGGCTTAAAACTCAACATTCAGAAAATGAAGATTATGGCATCCTGTCCCATCACTTCATGGCAAATAGATGGGGGAAACAATGGAAACAGTGATAGACTTTATTTTCTTGGGCTCCAAAAGTCACTGTGGACAGACACTGTAGCCATGAAATTAAAGACACTTTCTCCTTGGAAGAAAAGCTATGACAAACTCAGACAGTGTATTAAAAAACCGAGACATTACTTTGTTGACAAAGGTCTGTATAGTCAAAACTGTGGTTTTCCCAGTAGTCATGTACAGATGTGAGAATTGGACCATAAAGAAGGCTGAGTGCCAAAGAATTGATGCTTTTGAACTGTGGTGCTGGAGAAGACTCTTGAGAGTCCCTTGGACAGCAAGGAGATCAAACCAGTCAACCCTAAGGAAATCGACCCTAAATATTCATTGGAAGGACTGATGTTGAAGCTGAAGCTCCAATACTTTGGCCACCTGATGTGAAGAACTGACTCATTTGAAAAGACCCTGATGCTGGGAAAGATTGAAGGCAGGAGGAGAAGGGGACAACAGAGGATGAGATGGTTGGATGGCATCACTGACTCAATGGACATGAGTTTGAGTAAACTCTGGGAGTTGGTGATGGACAGGGAAGCCTGGCGTGCTGCAGTCCATGGGGTCGCAAAGAGTTGGACATGACTGAGAGACTGAACTGAACTGAACTGAGGACCCAGGATGGATGATGGAACAGCCACTTTCTGAAGCCTTGCTTGCTGTCATGGCAGAGAAAGACAGCTCTAATTGATAAATTAAGTGCTCAGCCAGAAGTTATACATGTCACTGCTGTTTGCAATTCACTGACCAGGACTGGTCACACAACCCTACCCAACTATAAGGGTCTAGAAAGTACAACTCTACCATGAATCTAGGAGAAGCATTCATGCTCAGACGCTTCAGTTGTGTCTGACACCAGGCTTCTCTGTCTGTGGGATTTTCCTAGCAAGAATACTGGATTGGGTTGCCGTGCCCTCCTCCAAGGGATCTTCCCAACCCAGGGTTTGAACCCATGTCTCCAGCAGCTCCTGCATTGAGGGTGGATTCTTTACTGCCGAGCCACTAGGGAAGCCCCTAGAAAGAGAAGAGAATTGTAATATTTAGAAAACATCATTAATAACTACCACATGGGAATTTTTTTGCAGGTTCCAGAGCTTTAGTTCCTAAAGGGTTAATGGTCCCTCTGCTTTCACTCTTTTAAACTTAACAATTCAATAATCCTAACAAAAGAAAAAATTATTTATAAAGCATTGGTAAATAGTTTGGGAGAGTGTTGTTAGTTGTTCAGAAGAACAGGGCTAGGTGCTGAAGGTTGGTAGTAAAGCTTCCTTCCACCAGACTTGAAAATGCTCTGAGCTAGAATGGATTTCTGTCCACAAAGCTATTTCTAGTGTCAGTGGTAAGACTTCCTATTGGCTTAATAATGATGAGTCAATTTCATCCAAAGCTAAGGGAACTGGAGGCAAAGATTTGAAATAAAGGCAGGGAGATTCTCTGAGTGAAAGGGAAAGGAGTTGTCATCAAACTACCTGTATAGCTATAGACAGGACCTTGACTCTGCCTAAGGGGGATTGTAAATTTGAGATTTTAAAACTAGATGTATGCTCCTTCCAGAGGAAGCAGGAAATGAAGAAAAAGGGCAGATAACTCCCATTAATTGGGTGCTGGTAAAACTGCAGGTATTCTCCTAGGTGTTTGAAACATCCCTATGAAGGCATGATTTCAAAATTCAGTATTACAGAAAGTATCACCACAATTCCTTGAGGAAAAGCCACAAGATAAAACTAAGTGATACACTAACCTATACAGAATTAGAAACAAAGCCATCTCTTTTTCTCCTCATCACATGCTCCTCATTTTGCTTCCATTTCTTACTATTTCATTTTAAAGTGCCATTTAGTAGTGGAAAGTGAAAGTCGCTCAGTTGTGTCTGACTCTTTGCGACCCTCTTGGAATTCTCCAGGCCAGAATACTGGAGGGGGTAGCCTTTCCCTTCTCCAGGGGATATTTCCAACCCAGGGATTGAACTCAGGTCTCCACATTGCAGGTGGATTCTTTACCTGCTGAGCCACTGGTAAGGAGATCCCCTAGAGAAGGGAAAGGCTACCCACTCCAGTATTCTGGCCTGGAGAATTCCAAGGACTGTATAGTCCATGGGGTTGCAAAGAGTCAGACACGACTGAGCGATTTTCACTTTCAGTGATTAATAGTTGCCATTTTAATACAGTCATAAGTAAAAATTTCATAAATCCCTTTGCTAAAAGAGCTTTGCTGCCATTATTAGATGAGAAAGCAAACCAATGGAATTTTCCAGAAAGACAATTATATGTGATGTCCCACAAATCCGATTGGTATGGACGAATCAGGCAAAGAACCAACTTTTCTATGTTAGAATACACTGTTTACCCACAAGTGCAATTCTAGAAGGTTAGGTGGATTCCATGTCCTTTGGATAGAGTCAACAAATTAAAGGGGTTTCTTGCTGGAGTACCCTAAAGATCATGGTCTAGGTCAGTGCTGGTCAAAGTGTGGTCTGAGGGCCAATGCTAATCAACAGATGGTGCCACATTGTGCCTGTCTAAAAACTGGTCTACAAACTGCCTGTCTTTACTGGTCCACCTAGAAATTTGTAGTGTTGTGCTGAAATGTGTATCAATGCACCACTTCCAACATCAAGAAAGTCTTGCTGCAATTGCATGTGTGTGTATATGTGGATATGTGTGTGTATATTATTTTATACAGATCATATATATTCATATGGGCTTCCCAGGTGGCACTAGTGGTAAAGAACCCTCCTGCTGGCTGCGGACCGGCCCAGCCCCGCCGGAGGCAGGGGGGAGGGGAAGGTCGCGGAGAGACACAGGCCGCAGGCACCCGACGGCGCGGGCGGGGACTGGGGCTGGGGACGCGGAGGGCGGAAGGCGCGCACGCCCGACTGGCGCCAGCGGAAACTGAGTCTGGGTCCGCGGAAGGGAGGGGGCGCGCCACACCTGGGTAGAGTGCGCCCACCAAGCCCCTGGCTGCCTGGACCGCTCTGACGGGGAAGGCACAGAGAGGGGGCGCAGCTTTTCCTTCCGCGCTTTTGTGGAACACCCGAGGGCTGGAACCTCGCGCAGCGCGGGGCGCGCTCCATATAGACCGGCCGGGAGCCTGAGCAGCACAGACGGAGAAAACAGCGTCAGCCCCTCCCGGCAGCCCCAGCCCATCCCCGCGGCGCAAGCCTGTCCCCACAGCGCAAGGCCCTCCCTGCCCCGCAGAGCGACGGAACTAGCTACCTGAGTAAGAGTCCACCTCCGCCCGCCTGTGTCAGGGCGGAAATGAGGCTCTGAAGAGACCGGCAAACAGAAGCCAAATAAACAAAGGGAACCGCTTCAGAAGGGACTGGTGCAACAGATTAAAATCCCTCTAGGAAACGCTGACTACACCGGAGGGGCCTGTAGATATCGAGAAGCGTAAGCTGGAACGAGGAGCTATCTGAAACTGAGCCGAACCCACACTGACCGCAACAGCTCCAGAGAAACTCCTAGATATAATTTTACTTTTTTCTCTTTTTTTTTTTTTTAATTTTTTAAATTTTTTTTCTTTTTTTCTTTTTTTTCTTTTTTCTTTCTTCTCTTTTATTTTCCTTTAAAATCCCCTATTACTCCCCCATTACTCCTTAACTTTCATTTCCACAGACTTTTACGATTTTTTAATTAGGGGGAAAAAAAAATTTTTTTTTTTCTTTTTTCTTTTTCTTTCTTTTTTTTTCTTTTTTTTCTTTCCTTTTTCTCTTCTATTTTCTATTTTTCTTTTTCTCTTATTTCTTTTAAAGTCCTCTAGTACTCCTCTACTACTCCTTAATTTTCATTTTCAATACACTATAACCTTACAAAAAAAAAAAAAAGAAGAAGAGAAGCCCTATTTTTAAACCGAAGATTATTCTCTCCCAATCTTGACTCTCTGTTTTCTACCTCAGAACACCTCTATTTCCTCCTTTCCCCTTCTCTTCCCAATCCAATTCTGTGAATCCTTGTAGGTGACTGGGCTACGGAGAACACTCTGGGAACAGACAGCTGCGTAGATCTGTCTCTCTCCTCTTGAGTCCCCCTTTTTCTCCTCCTGTTCATCTCTATCTCCCTCCTCCCTCTCCTCTTCTTCATGTAACTCTGTGAACCTCTCTGGGTGTCCCTAACGGGGGAGAATCTTTTAGCCATTAACCTAGAAGTTTTCTTATCAGGGCTGTATAGTTGGAGAAGTCCTGAGACTACAGGAAGAATAAAACTGAAATCCAGAGGCAGGAGACTTAAGCCCAAAACCTGAGAACACCAGAAAACTCCTGACTACATGGAACTTTAAGTAATAAGTGACCGTCCAAAAGCCTCCATATCTACACTGAAACCAACCACCACCCAAGAGCCAATAAGTTTTAGAGCAAGACATACCACGCAAATTCTCCAGCAACGCAGGAACATAGCCCTGAACATCAACATACAGGCTGCCCAAGGACACACCTAACACATAGACCCATCTCAAAACTCATTACTGGGCACTCCATTGCTCTCCAAAGAGAAGAAATCAAGTTCCACGCACCAGAACACTGACACAAGCTCCCCTAACCAGGAAATCTTGACAGGCCAATCGTCTAACCCCACCCACTGGGTTAATCCTCCACAATAAAAAGGAACCACAGGCCTCCAGAATACAGAAAGCCCACTCCAGATACAGCAATCTAAACAAGATGAAAAGGCAAAGAAATACCCAACAGGTAAAGGAACATGAAAAATGCCCACCAAGTCAAACAAAAGAGGAGGAGATAGGGAATCTACCTGAAAAAGAATTTAGAATAATGATAATAAAAATGATCCAAAATCTTGAAAACAAAATGGAGTTATAGATAAATAGCCTGGAAACAAAGATTGAAAAGATTCAAGAACTGTTTAATAAAGACCTAGAAGAAATAAAAAAGAGTCAATTAAAAATGAATAATGCAATGAATGAGATCAAAAACACTTTGGAGGGAACCAAGAGTAGAATAACGGAGGCAGAAGATAGGATAAGTGAGGTAGAAGATAAAATGGTGGAAATAAATGAAGCAGAGAGGAAAAAAGAAAAAAGGATCAAAAGAAATGAGGACAACCTCAGGGACCTCTGGGACACTGTGAAACGCCCCAACATTCGAATCATAGGAGTTCCAGAAGAAGAAGACAAAAAGAAAGGCCATGAGAAAATACTCGAGGAGATAATAGCTGAAAACTTCCCTAAAATAGGCACCCAAATCCAAGAAACCCAGAGAGTCCCAAACAGGATAAACCCAAGGCGAAACACCCCAAGACACATATTAATCAAATTAACAAAGATCAAACACAAAGAACAAATATTAAAAGCAGCAAGGGAAAAACAACAAATAACACACAAAGGGATTCCCATAAGGATAACAGCTGATCTATCAATAGAAACCCTCCAGGCCAGAAGGGAATGGCAGGACGTACTGAAAGTAATGAAAGAGAATAACCTACAACCTAGATTACTGTACCCAGCAAGGATCTCATTCAGATATGAAGGAGAATTCAAAAGCTTTACAGATAAGCAAAAGCTGAGAGAATTCAGCACCACCAAACCAGCTCTTCAACAAATGCTAAAGGATCTTCTCTAGACAGGAAATACAGAAAGGTTGTATAAACGTGAACCCAAAACAACAAAGTAAATGGTAACGGGACCACACCTATCAATAATTACCCTAAATGTAAATGGGTTGAATGCCCCAACCAAAAGACAAAGATTGGCTGAATGGATACAAAAACAAGACCCCTATATATGCTGTCTACAAGAGACCCACCTCAAAACAAGAGACACATACAGACTAAAAGTGAAGGGCTGGAAAAAAATATTTCATGCAAACGGAGACCAAAAGAAAGCAGGAGTCGCAATACTCATATCAGATAAAATAGACTTTCAAATAAAGGATGTGAAAAGAGACAAAGAAGGACACTACATCATGATCAAAGGGTCATTCCAAGAAGAAGATATAACAATTATAAATATATATTCACCCAACATAGGAGCACCACAATATGTACGGCAAATGCTAACGAGTATGAAAGAGGAAATTAATAGTAACACAATAATAGTGGGAGACTTTAATACCCCACTCACAACTATGGATAGATCAACTAAACAGAAAATTAACAAGGAAACACAAACCTTAAATGACACAATGGACCAGCTAGACCTAATTGATATCTATAGGACATTTCACCCCAAAACAATCAACTTCACCTTTTTCTCAAGTGCACACGGAACCTTCTCCAGAATAGATCACATCCTGGGCCATAAATCTGGTCTTGGAAAATTCAAAAAAACTGAAATCATTCCAGTCATCTTTTCTGACCACAGTGCAGTAAGATTAGATCTCAATTACAGGAAAAAAATTGTTAAAAATGCAAACATATGGAGGCTAAATAACACGCTTCTGAATAACCAACAAATCATAGAAGAAATCAAAAAAGAAATCAAAATATGTATAGAAATGAATGAAAATGAAAACACAACAACCCAAAACCTATGGGACACTGTAAAAGCAGTGCTAAGGGGAAGGTTCATAGCATTACAGGCTTACATCAAGAAACAAGAAAAAAACCAAATAAATAACCTAACTCTACACCTAAAGCAATTAGAGAAGGAAGAAATGAAGAACCCCAGAGTTAGCAGAAGGAAAGAAATCTTAAAAATCAGGGCAGAAATAAATGCAAAAGAAACTAAAGAGACCATAGCAAAAATCAACAAAGCTAAAAGCTGGTTTTTTGAAAAAATAAACAAAATTGACAAACCATTAGCAAGACTCATTAAGAAACAAAGAGAGAAAAACCAAATTAACAAAATGAGAAATGAAAATGGAGAGATCACAACAGACAACACTGAAATACAAAGGATCATAAGAGACTACTACCAGCAGCTCTATGCCAATAAAATGGACAACTTGGATGAAATGGACAAATTCTTAGAAAAGTATAACTTTCCAAAACTGAACCAGGAAGAAATAGAAGATCTTAACAGACCCATCACAAGCAAGGAAATCGAAACTGTCATCAAAAATCTTCCAGCAAACAAAAGCCCAGGACCAGATGGCTTCACAGCTGAATTCTACCAAAAATTTAGAGAGGAGCTAACACCTATCTTACTCAAACTCTTCCAGAAAATTGCAGATGAAGGTAAGCTTCCAAACTCATTCTATGAGGCCACCATCACCCTAATTCCAAAACCAGACAAAGATGCCACAAAAAAAGAAAACTACAGGCCAATATCACTGATGAACATAGATGCAAAAATCCTTAACAAAATTCTAGCAAACAGAATCCAACAACATATTAAAAAAATCATACACCATGACCAAGTGGGCTTTATCCCAGGAATGCAAGGATTCTTTAATATCCGCAAATCAATCAATGTAATACACCACATTAACAAATTGAAAGATAAAAACCATATGATTATCTCAATAGATGCAGAGAAAGCCTTTGACAAAATTCAACACTCATTTATGATTAAAACTCTCCAAAAAGCAGGAATAGAAGGAACATACCTCAACATAATAAAAGCTATATATGACAAACCCACAGCAAGCATCACCCTCAATGGTGAAAAATTGAAGGCATTTCCCCTGAAATCAGGAACAAGACAAGGGTGCCCACTCTCACCACTACTATTCAACATAGTGTTGGAAGTTCTGGCCACAGCAATCAGAGCAGAAAAAGAAGTAAAAGGAATCCAGATAGGAAAAGAAGAAGTAAAACTCTCACTGTTTGCAGTGACATGATCCTCTATATAGAAAACCCTAAAGACTCTACCAGAAAATTACTAGAGCTAATCAACGAATATAGTAAAGTTGCAGGATATAAAATTAACACACAGAAATCCCTTGCATTCCTATATACTAACAATGAAAAAACAGAAAGAGAAATTAAGGAAACAATACCATTCACCATTGCAACAAAAAGAATAAAATACTTAGGAGTATATCTACCTAAAGAAACAAAAGACCTATACATAGAAAACTATAAAACACTGATGAAAGAAATCAAAGAGGACACAAACAGATGGAGAAACATACCGTGTTCATGGATTGGAAGAATCAATATTGTCAAAATGGCTATTCTACCCAAAGCAATCTATAGATTCAATGCAATCCCTATCAAGCTACCAACAGTATTTTTCACAGAACTAGACCAAAGAATTTCACAATTTGTATGGAAATACAAAAAACCTCGAATAGCCAAAATAATCTTGAGAAAGAAGAATGGAACTGGAGGAATCAACCTGCCTGACTTCAGACTCTACTACAAAGCCACAGTCATCAAGACAGTATGGTACTGGCACAAAGACAGAAATATAGATCAATGGAACAGAATAGAAAGCCCAGAGATAAATCCACGAACCTATGGACACCTTATCTTTGACAAAGGAGGCAAGGATATACAATGGAAAAAAGACAACCTCTTTAACAAGTGGTGCTGGGAAAACTGGTCAACCACTTGTAAAAGAATGAAACTAGAACACTTTCTAACACCATACACAAAAATAAACTCAAAATGGATTAAAGATCTAAATGTAAGACCAGAAACTATAAAACTCCTAGAGGAGAACATAGGCAAAACACTCTCCGACATAAATCACAGCAAGATCCTCTATGACCCACTTCCCAAAATATTGGAAATAAAAGCAAAACTAAACAAATGGGACCTAATGAAACTTAAAAGTTTTTGCACTACAAAGGAAACTATAAGCAAGGTGAAAAGACAGCCCTCAGATTGGGAGAAAATAATAGCAAATGAAGCAACAGACAAAGGATTAATCTCAAAAATATACAAGCAACTCCTGCAGCTCAATTCCAGAAAAATAAATGACCCAATCAAAAAATGGGCCAAAGAACTAAACAGACATTTCTCCAAAGAAGACATACAGATGGCTAACAAACACATGAAAAGATGCTCAACATCACTCATTATTAGAGAAATGCAAATCAAAACCACAATGAGGTACCATTACACGCCAGTCAGGATGGCTGCTATCCAAAAGTCTACAAGCAATAAATGCTGGAGAGGGTGTGGAGAAAAGGGAACCCTC
Organism: Cervus elaphus; assembly: GCF_910594005.1. Classification (NCBI taxonomy): domain Eukaryota; kingdom Metazoa; phylum Chordata; class Mammalia; order Artiodactyla; family Cervidae; genus Cervus; species Cervus elaphus. Next base: position 40,209,030 of record NC_057848.1, on the reverse strand, counting down.
TTACACTGTTGGTGGGAAGGCAAACTAATACAGCCGCTATGGAGAACAGGGTGGAGATTTCTTAAAAAACTGGAAATAGAACTGCCATATGACCCAGCAATCCCACTTCTGGGCATACACACTGAGGAAACCAGATCTGAAAGAGACACGTGCACCCCAATGTTCATCGCAGCACTGTTTATAATAGCCAGGACATGGAAGCAACCTAGATGCCCATCAGCAGATGAATGGATAAGGAAGCTGTGGTACATATACACCATGGAATATTACTCAGCCATTAAAAAGAATTCATTTGAACCAGTCCTAATGAGATGGATGAAGCTGGAGCCCATTATACAGAGTGAAGTAAGCCAGAAAGATAAAGAACATTACAGCATACTAACACATATATATGGAATTTAGAAAGGTGATAACGATAACCCTATATGCAAAACAGAAAAAGAGACACAGAAATACAGAACAGACTTTTGAACTTTGTGGGAGAATGTGAGGGTGGGATATTTCAAAAGAACAGCATGTATACTATCTATGGTGAAACAGATCACCAGCCCAGGTGGGATGCATGAGACAAGTGCTCTGGCCTGGTGCACTGGGAAGACCCAGAGGAATCGGGTGGAGAGGGAGGTGGGAGGGGGGATTGGGATTGGGAATACATGTAAATCCATGGCTGATTCATATCAATGTATGACAAAACCCATTGGAAAAAAAAATAAAAAAAAAAAAAAAAAAAAAGAACCCTCCTGCCAATGCAGGAGACATAAGAGACATGGGTTCGATCCTGAGTCTGGAAGATCCCCTGGAGAAGGGCATGGCAACCCACTCCAGTATTCTTGTCTGGAGAACTGCATGAACAGAGGAGCTTGGTAGGCTACAGTCCGTGGGGTTGCAAAGAGTCAGACATGACTGAAGTGACTTAGCACACATATATTCATATGTGTGTGTGTTTAGTGACATTGTTGATTCATACATTGGTGTAAGCTCTGAATCTCACTATGGACCAATAACAGGTCTCTGAGTCTCAAGTGATATTGGCATATCCACAAGTGTGGATAGCTCTGTGTCAATAAAAATGTTTTATTTCAGACTATATGAGAAGTATTAACCAGGCATAATTAGTTTGAGAACTGTGTAGAAATAGTAATGCTCCCTTTCTGATAGCTCGTATGTCTTGAGAGACCAGACATACCCATGAAGATTTTAGACTTTATATAATGGAGTTCTGCCAATCCACTGGTGTTTTTCTTAGCTGTTCTGTTGACATTTCCATTGATTGCTTCTTTCTCAGGTCTTCTGAAATATCACATATTGTTCTTAAATATCTTGTCAAAAAAAGGCTATCTCCATTAGATGAATTACCTTATTAATAGCATAATAAAAACCTACTTTCAAACACTCTTAACAGCTTAATATGTACCAGACCCCTCCCTAAACGCTCTATATATTTGAGGTATTTAATACTAATAAGAATCCTATAAAATAAGCACTATTATTATCCCCATTTTACAATGAGAAAACTGAGGAGCAAAGTCTAAGTGATTTGTCCTAAATCACACATCGGTAAGTGGACAGAATAAGAGCGCAACTGATGTACTTTAGCCCTCTAGTCTATATTCATAACAATCATGGTGTGTTCCTTTGTAAGGGAAAGAGAATCAACATTCATTTAATGAAAAGACTCCAAGACTAAGACTCAAAAGACCCAGGTTTTTAATCCCACTCCTGCCACTGACTAGCCATGTAACCATGGGCAAAACCCTCCTGCATTTGGACTTCAGTTTCTCAACCTAGAAAAATGAGCAGGGTGGAATAGATGTTTTCTCAGGTCTTTTTCAGCTTTAAGGTTCTCTGAGTCTGTAAGTGTAGATTTCTTAGTAAGAGCAGAGGCTTATGAATATATCTTTTATAGAGAATTTCTTGTCCAAATAGAACTCGTTGTTTCTAATACAGCAAAGAGTAGTGCTCCAGGCTATCTGCCTGGATGTAGAAATAGCCTTACAGTGTAAAACTGGATATGAGCAGGAGGGTCATTGAAATAGGATCCAATCCCTTTGCTTTCTGCTAAAGACAGGATGGAAAAATTACACACAAGTAATAAGTATGACATTTAATATTTTGATTTTTCTTACTGCTCTCCTCTAGGAATAAGGCTAACCTACCTTGTAGCTTGACTTGGCTTCATAAGGAATGAGTTTTTCTCCCTGTCTAGAGTTTTGTCAGTCTGGAAGTGTTTAAATATTTAGGTATTTTGTTTCTTACATACAGCAGAATTTGCCAAGTTTCATAGCTCAACAGCCCACCATTTCTGGTACTAAGCCATAATGAACAAAGAATACACTGTTAGTATAGTCTTCTTCCACTCAGGGAGATGGTGTGATTTGTAATGAACAGTGGGTATTAATGCCTACAGATTTAGATCCATTTGTACCACAAATAATCAGTCTGGAAAGAAAAACATTTCTGCTCTTCAATTTGAAGGAAAAACAAACTAAAAATAAGTAAGTAGTTATGTTCTCTCAAATATGCATATAAAGGCACAGCAATGGCTCAGTGCTTCTGTCTGCTGAGAAGGAAATGGCAGGAGAGCAGTTTTCAAAAATATCAGAGGGTTTTTAAATGTCAGATTTACCACCTTTCATTGTCATTTCACTTTGCCTGTTGAGCCATGTTAGATTTAGGCTCGCCATGGTAACCTTCAGCATCCTCTCCTTGGGTAACAAGTACGTTTGTCCTTTTGAGGCTTTCTTCCCTTTTTTTTTGGTTTTGTTTTTTCAGCTGATAATTAGTTTACTTGAGCCAAATGAGGCTTTTTTTCTGAGGTTTTTACATACATGATGAAAGGTCATGAGGCTAAAGTCAGCTAAGCCAGCAGGGAATCTGGGCCAGGATCCCAGTGGAAAAATAAAAGGCATAATTCTCACAGTATGACTTTTTAGTAATTATGAATGTTCTGTGTGTTAAGGGAAATTATGGGTCAACACTCAGGCTATTCTGATCCCAAGACTATTAAAATATGGATGCTCACCATTACCAGGAGTTCACTGGATATTTACCACCATAGGTCCCTCTGATCTAGAGGGGTGGTAGACCCTTCCTCAAAAATAAGTGCTCATTTCGAGTGACATTTTCAAACTTGTTCTAGGATAACCAGTGCCAGGAAGTTTAAAACTAAACTCTTCTAGTAGCTGATTTATGGTCCCTTGCTTATCTGGAGAGTACAATGGAAAGATCTGAATGATAATTCCCATCTGCTAGTATCTGTATAATTTTAAGGAAATCTCTTAAATTACCTTGGCCTCAATTTCTGCTTCTGTAAAAGGAGGTATTAGACCAGATGATTCAACTGTTTCTAGTTGGAAAAAGGTTATGATTGTAAGGCATTAGGATATAAAGATTAAATCCTTGTGACAACAGCACATCCCAGTTTTCCCTCAAACACTTGTCCTATGGTTTTCTCTAGACTCAAATTGACCTGAATTAACAGAATGAGACAGGGACTTCCCTGGTGGCTCAGATGGTAAAGAATCTGTCTGCGATTCAGGAGTCCCGACTTCAATCCCTGGGTCGGAAAGATCCCCTGGAGGAGGAAATGACAACCCACTCCAGTATTCCTGCCTGGAGAATTCCATGGACAGAAGAGCCTGGTGGGCTACAGTCCATAGGGTCGCAAACAGCTGGACACAACTGAATAACTAACCTAAGGACAAGGACAATAGAATGATACATTCTATTACAATAAGGCTTGAAACCAAGGAAATGCTGCAACATTGACATTAAGCTCCATGAAAGAACTCTGCATACCTAAAATTACCTACATGATTAAGAGATAGCATTTATTAGCCACCTACAACATGCAGGGCACCTTACAAGCATTTTATTTACGTTGTCCAATCTAATTCTCGGTGACAGCCTGTTAGGGAAAAAGAAGGCATCCAGTAAGCAGCGTTTCTTTTCCATGCCTTCGTTCCCATTTATTGAGATTATAGAGATCAGCATAGGAGAATAAAATTTTGCCTTTATGAATAAAACAATTAGAAATAAATGACAGAGTGTGGCTTATATATGTGGACAAGTAGGTTTCATAATATTGAACAAGAATATTGGACAAACTTAACATCCAAAACTGGGCATTATGAGAAATGCAAACAGTCCCAGGCATCACTAGATCACCACAGGCTTTTTCTACTACTTGGGCGCCCTATAGCATGGAGAAGCAGAGCAACATATGTGCTCCTTGGAGCCATCTTGTCTCTCAAGTGAAAGGAAAAGAGGTTCAATTGAGTTATAAATACCCTGCTTCTCTTCCACACAAACCAACTAGGAAACTCACTGCAGCTCCATGAAAAATAATAGGGATAGGGCTTGAAGTCAAGAAGGTAATAGACCTTCCTCTGAACATACAGAGACTAGAGGTGGGGGAAAAGCAAGTAACCCTTAAGAAACAGGTTCAGAGAAATGAAGTATTTTGTTGGAGATCACAGAACTAGTAAGAGAAATTAGGATTCAATCCCAGTTCTGCCTGACCACAGAACCCATACTCATGCCTGCATTTCTTTCCCCACTTTGTTACCCTACAGTTTTTACCTTAGCTATATTGATATTTTACTACTAGCTTAAGACACACTCAACAATTATTTCTTCAATTGAAAAAATCTCCTGCTCTGCAAGGCTCTTAGATTATGGCTTCCATCTCTAATACTATCGGCACACACAACCCATCAGAATGGGTTATCACCCAAGACAGACTAGCCTGATCCTCAAAATGACTGATAAGAAGTGACTTTTCCTATGTCAGAAAACAATAGGAAGTTTCTGGCTTTTGTCTTCCTTTTGTTTTGTAGATTGAAAAAAAATTAAAGGAATATGAAGTGCTCCTGCAGCTCCTAATACTAGACCACATAAATAATGAAACACAATGTTTTTAATGGACAAATTTCTAAGGAAAGATAATGTCTGGTAATGTTTTCCAAGTTTAAAGCTTCTAGCCATATACCAAGATACTTGAATTAACAAATCTTCAGATGCCAAATTTCACCATAAAAAAAATTCACACGGGATTAAAGTTCAGTTCAGTTCAGCCGCTCAGTCTTGTCCAGCTTTTTGTGACACCATGGACAGCATCATGCCAGGCTTCCCTGTCCATCACCAACTCCCAGGAGCTTGCTCAAACTCGTGTCCATCTAGTCAGTAATGCCATCCAACTATCTCATCCTCCATCATCCCCCTCTCCTCCTGCCTTCAATCTTTCCCAGCATCAGAATCTTTTTCAATGAGTCAGTTCTTTGCCTCAGGGGGCCAAAATATTAGAGATTCAGCTTCAGCATCAGTCCTTTCAGTGAATATTCAGGACTGATTTCCTTTAGGATGGATTGGTTTGATCTCCTTGCAGTCCAAGGGACTCTCAAGAGTCTTCTCTAACACCACAGTTTGAAAGCATCAATTCTTCGGTGCTCAGCTTTCTTTATAGTCCAACTCTCACATCCATACATGACTATTGGAAAAATCATAGCTTTGACTAGATGAACATTTGTTGGCAAAGTAATGTCTCTGCCTTTTCATATACTGTCTAGTTTGGTCATAGCTTTTCTTCCAAGGAGCAAGCATCTTTTAATTTCATGGCTGCCCCATCTGCAGTGATTTTGCAGCCCGAGAAAATAAAATCTGTCACTGTTTCCATTGTTTCCCCATCTATTTGCCATGCAGTCATGGGACTGGATGCCATAATCTTAGTTTTCTGAATGTTGAGTTTTAAGTCAGCTTTTAACTCTCTACTTTCACTTTCATCAAGAGGCTCTTTAGTTCTTCTTCACTTTCTGCCATAAGGGTGGTGTCACCTGCATATCTGAGGTTATTGATATTTCTCCCGGCAATCTTGATTCCAGCTTGTGCTTCATCCAGCCCAGCATTTTGCATGATGTACTCTGCATGTAAGTTAAATAAGCAGGGTAACAATATACAGCCTTGATGTACTCCTTTCCCAATTTGGAACCAGTCTGTTCCATGCCTGGTTCTAACTGTTGCTTCTTCACCTTCATACTGATTTCTCAGGAGGCAGGTCAGATGGTCTGGTATCCCCATCTCTTGAAGAATTTTCCACAATTTATTGTGATCTACACAGTCAAAAGCATTGGCATAGTGAATGAAGCAGAAATAGATGTTTTTCTGGAACTCTCTTGCTTTTTCGATGATCCAATGGATGTTGGAAATTTGATCTCTGGTTCCTCTGACTTTTGTAAATCCAGCTTGAACATCTGGAAGTTCTCAGTTTGCACACTGTTGAAGCCTGGCTTGGAGAATTTTGAGCATTACTTTGCTAGCATGTGAGATGAATGAAATTGTGCAGTAGTTTGATCATTCTTTGGCATTGCTTTTCTTTGGGATTGGAATGAAAACTGACCTTTTGCAGTCCTGTGGCCACTGCTGAGTTTTCCAAATTTGCTGGCATATTGAGTGCAGCACTTTCACAGCATCATCTGTTAGGATTTGAAAAGGCTCAACTGGAATTACATCACCTCCACTAGCTTTGTTCATAGTGATGCTTTCTAAAGCCCATTTGATTTTGCATTCCAGGATGTCTGGCTCTAGGTGAGTGATCATACCATCGTGGTTATCTAGGTCATGAAGATCTTTTTTGTACAGTTCTTCTGTGTATTCTTGCCACCTCTTCTTAATATCTTCTGCTTCTGTTAGGTCCATACCATTTCTGTCCTTTATTTTGCCCATCTTTGCATGGAATGTTCCCTTAGTATCTTGAATTTTCTTGAAGAGATTGCTAGTCTCCCATTCTATTGTTTTCCTCTATTTCTTTACACTGATCACTGAGGAAGGCTTTCTTATCTCTCCTTGCTATTCTTTGGAACTCTGCATTCAAATGGGTATATCAAAAGGACTTGGATAAATTTCAATCTGTCCAGCAAAGAGTTAAAGGTGATGATGAAGGAGTACACACTCTCTGAAGTCTAAGACCTGAACCCAGCAGGATGCAGGACCACATTCCTGGGCCCAGAATGAAAAATAGCAACTGTGTAATCATAGAGATTAACAATATTATTCCAAGAGAAACAAAAGTCTCCAGGGTGGGTCACTGAGCTCCAAGAAATAGGAAGCAGCACTACCATGGTAACATGGGGCTAAGAGGCATATCCCTGGCCTCTTAAATATTGTTACTTCTGTTCATGAAGCTTCTGACAACAAAATATATCATCCAAATGCATCCTTTCCATGAATAGAGGTCTAGCTACTTAGAGTAGACATTTGGCCTTTGGGTACTCATTATCTGCCAAATTTACAAGGAAGAGACAAAAAGGATACCAAATCACCAAGGGAAAATGATGGTGCAAACATTCCATCTCTCCTGATAAATGGTATGAAAATATTTGAGTACATGGAAATTGAAATCATCCAAAAGTAGATTTGTTTTTACATCTTAAAAAACAAACACAAGGAGTTCTGGAAGATACCACAGTGAAAATGTTCATTAAATGCATCACTACATCATGTAAAAAGCAGTAGATAGTCACAAATTCACAGGTTGTATTTTATTCTCTGCTACAGAAAGCATTTCCTCATTAGCAACAGAGCTGGGAAGACATTGAAGATATCATTACTCTTAATAAGGTGATCTATTTATTTTCTTCTTGATGATGACAAGAGCTGATATGAGAAGGAGAATGGAGGAAGGGCAGCATTACCAAGTACCCAGACACTATTTCCAGGAAAGACATTATACCATTTGTGTAAATTAGGAGTAAGAGATGAGAAGACATCAAATAATAAGAAGCTGATATTCCAGCCAAACTATGTAAATTTAAGTCTAAATCCTAGTCTGTTAAAGATATCTATAAGAAAATATCATTCATCCATATTAAAAGCCTTTTCAAAATTAAAATTGACACTGGCAATTTCAGAATATATTATTTCCACAGTATTTAACCTCCGGGAACCTACGTGATCCTCATGTAAAAGAATAATGGAAATGTCTTTTTGTTTGTCTCCTTTGTTTGGGTTTTGTCAGAAAAGAAGCCTAGCAAAAGGTCATGATTAAGAACTGTTACTCTGGTTTTCTTCTCTGCTTATCACAGGTTTCCATTTTGCTCTAAATATATATTTGATAAATGTGCAAATGAATAAATTGTCCTTTGTTAGGTATGCTTGGCACATAACACTGAACAAGAGAGGCCTGTTCTCTAATGACTCCATAATGACTCTACAGCTTTTGAAGGAAAAAGGGGAGGATTAGCATCTCATTTGTTGAATAAATATGTACTGAAAACCTACTATGTGCCAAGGACTCTGATAGGCCCTTGAGGGATACAGAATAAAGCAGATACTGTCCCTGGCTCATAAAGACCTAAAGCAATCAGAAAAAGCAGAGATTAAATAATTAAACAAATAGAATACTATCATTTTGTATTAGTCAGGTTGGGCTGACATAGTAAGATATAGGCACACCTGCTTTACTGTGCTTCACAGATATTGCAGTTTTTACAAATTGAAGACTTGTGGCAACCCTGCATGTCAGATGATGGTTGTCATGTTTTTTTTTTTTTTTTGGAAAAAAGTATTTTTTGGCAATGAAGTATTTTTAAATTAAAGTACATACATTTATTAGACATAATGCTATTGCACACTTAACAGACTACAGTATAGTGTAAACATAAATTTTATATGCACTGACACCAAAAAGATTTGTGTGACTTGCTTTATTATAATCTTCGTTATATTTCGGTGGTCTGAAACCAAACTGAAATATCTCTGAGGTCTGCCTGTAAGGGTAATGGTAAGGGTAATAAGCATTATACAGTTTCAAATAGAGGTCAGGTTCACTTTCACTTTAGAAAGAAGAGCCTGGTTTGTAGTGGGTAAGTAAGAGTGCCTGTGTGCCAGGGCCTGCAAACTCTTATTTTATACTTAGTCTTAGAGTATAAGATTGACCTGGCCACACACTGTCAAAATGTCTACTTTCCACATTCCATGATGTTTCTGCTATGCTGCTATGTAAGATGGGTACTTTTGTTCCTCTCCTTCATGAGAGAACATATGGAAATGAAAGGGCAGGGAGATGGTGTCCTTGCCTTAATACTCTCTTCTTCTCTTCCTTCATCAATTATAATATTAATAGTTATAATATATAACATTTATAATAGTAATTATAAACATTTGTAATAATAATTAATATTTATTGTTCACATATATATCAGACATTGTGATATTTTTACACGGGCTATATATTTTTTTTTTATTTTTTTTTTCCAGTGGGTTTTGTCATACATTGATATGAATCAGCCATGGATTTACATGTCGGGCTATATATTTTTTAAATTAACTTATGTATTGGCTGTCCTGGTCTTTACTTATTTATTTACTGGTCATACTGGCCTTTGTTGGTCTTTGTTGCTACACAGGCTTTCCTCTAGTTGTGGCAAGCAAGGACTACTCTCTAGTTGCAGTGCATGGACTTCTCACTGCACTGGCTTCTCTAGTTGCAGAGCAGAGGCTCTAGGTGCATGGGCTTCAGGAGTTAGGGCTCCCAGGCTCCAGAGAACAGGCTCAATAGTTGTGGTGCACAGACTCAGTTTCCCCCCCTGCATGTGGGATCTTCCTGGATCAGGGATCTAACCCATGTGTCCTACATTGGCAGGCGGACTCTTCAGCACTGAGCCACCATCACCAAGGAAGCCCCTACATAGATTATCTTATTTAACCCTCAAAATAATCCTATGGGGACTTCCCTGTGGGTCCAGTGGGTAAGACTTTGCCTTCCAATGCAGTGGATGCAGGTTCGATCCCTGGCTGGAGACCTAAGATCGCGCATGACTCGCAACCAAAAATCCAAAACATAAAACAGAAGCAATGTTGTAACATATACAACAAAGACTTTAAAAGTAGTCCACATTAAAAAAAAAAAAAAAAAACTATCCAATGATACAGATACTATTATTTTTCTATTTTACAGACTATAAAACTATGGCTGTGAAAGGGGTTCCATAACTTGCCCCAGCTAGAGTGAAACAGCAGTGATTTGATTAGTTACCGCTAAAGCCTGTATTCACAAGTAGACTGTTTCACTCTCAGTGATGTGTGCCCAGGTTCAGTCTTAGTAGCAATGCCTCATGAAGGGATACAAAGAGAATCATCCCCTTCTTCTCTGCTTAACCACTGCGTTCACTTTTACTGCCTCTGCTTTGAAAAGTTGCAACAGATAATAGAAATGCCTGACTGTTACCAACTTGAGAAAGGATGGTCTCTTTACTTCTTCATCCTGTGGAAATAATGCACAAACCCAAGACTTTAAGACCCCTGAACTTCACTGAAGGGAAGAGGAGAGTGTAATGGATTTTTCCCATCAAGTATCTATTATTTAACGTAGTCCTTCACCTCACTAAGGAGAACACCATCTGATTCCATACTTCAACTGCAGAATGGTTAAAAGAAAATAACAGGAAATTGGAGAATGGCTTTGTGATGTTTATTTCCCAGCTGAAAGTACAGATTGAATCTTCTAATTTCCTTAATGGGCATAATGCTAGTCTGGCAAATTATTAACACTTTGGATTTGATTCAAAAACTTGGTCATATATTTTGTTAAGCTCATATTTACTGGAGCACAAGGCAACCTACAGTAACAAGCATCAAAAGTCTGTTTTACTGCCCACATTATGAGCAGATGGAACATAGACATTTAAATATGCCAAGCTTTTTGATTAAGAGCCTGATTATAGTCAGATCAGGATGAAGAATCATGGCCCTATGTAAAGGTTCTCTGAATTTTAAAATACTACTGGACCTTTACTTGACTTCTTTGAAATCAGATACTAGAGTCTTATAAAATTGGGAGTTTAAACAACAAAAACAAACTCTGACCGCACTAAACTGAACATAGGAAGGAAAGAGCTGGTTTTCAGCAGATCAAGAACAAACCTTCCCCCAATGTTGCCAGATCAATGAGTTATTACTGTTATCACACAAAATACACATGAACATAGGATTAGGATGGGATTTGGGTTATTGAGATAGTAGAGAAAATCAGGATAATTTGGGGGGACATGACCTACTCCGGTACTATAAAAAACCAGATGCTGAAAGTATAAGGACTCCTGCTCCTGGGAACCAAATCCTTCTCATTCTCCTTGGAATGACAATGGTTAGATCTGGAGCCTCCTTATCCAAATCTCTAGAGTTAACATGCCCGTAGGGTTTCCCCCCAACTTCTCAAGAATGTATTCCATAAGAGACTACTGAAAGCTAGTAAACCTGTTCAAACACTAGTGAGGGCCCCTCAAATATAAAAGCACTAAATAGGGAGGCCTGAAATGTTTTGACCTAAAAAAAAAGCAATATAATATAACAGTACATAGGTTTTGAAATCTAAAAAAAATTAAGCTGAAAACCCAGTTATGCGCCTTACTTCACTGTATAATCTTGGATAAATTCTTTATGGCCTCAGTTTTGTCATCTGTGAAATAGGTCAAAATAGTATCAGCTTCCTAAGGCAGCTGTGAGGATTAAACTATGCAGAAAGCCAGGCATATATTATCAGCTTTTGCTTTTTGAAGGCATCAGAAGCAGTCCAGAAAATGTTGGAACAACAGTGAATCATTATTAACCATCTCTTTGGCTTTGCTGCAATTAAAAATCTTACTGGATTGCTACAGTCAGATTCTTATATGCTGTCCTGTGCTGCTTCTTCAACTGTAGTTGCTAATATTGCTTTGCAGATGTTTCAGATACTACCTGGGCTTCTTGGACTCTCAAAATGGATTTGAAGTAGCTTAGATGAAACTAGAACACATCTTTGTCTTTTCCCTATCACCCGGCATCTGACTACTCATGCTGCTGAGAGGCAGTATTGTACAGCAATGAAGAGGGGGTCCAGACCGCCAGTTCCAATCTCAAATTTTCTCACTTACTAGCTATGTGACAATTACTTTATTTCCTTGTGCCTCAGCTCCCCATCTGGAAAAAAGTAAAGATACTAATAAGAGAACTTACCTCACAGTGTTGCTGGGAGGGTCACATGATTTAATGCATGTAAAATATCTGGCACATAACAAGCACTGAATCAATGTTAGCAATTATTATTTTTCCTTCTGCTTAACATTCATGACCCAGACTACCAAATGGTTGTACAGTCTTCTGATGACAACACTCAGAAGCATACCCAGATGGGATAGATGAAACATACATGAACTCTAATGCAGCAATGGTTCCAAACTCTAAGCAGGCAATCCTTTGGGGGTCAAGGAGTTACTGCAAGCTCTCTATAAAACATATGTGCACACATATCTTCTCAAAGAGCTGCAATTTTTTAAAAAACAGATACTAGAGGGGGTAGATTTCAAATTGTTTGACTGTTGAAAAGAGGTCCTGATACATATATAATTCTGTGTGTCATCAAGTTCTGAAAGCAGATTATATTAAAAGATATTACAGCTGTAAATGACATCTTGATGTCATCATCCTATGTTCCTCAAAATACAGTGCATTAAATAACTGAAAATATATTCATAGTTTGCTACATCAAAAAATAATAGTGATGTAGCTCTTTTAGAAAAAGAATATTGCTTATATTAAATGATTACTTCTACAATTAATCATATTCAAACTCTAAGAATCACAGAACCTGGTAGTTACAAATGTCCTAAGTCATGAAAAATATGAGTCTTATCAAACTAAGGATAAAGTTAACAACACTGAAAAATCAGCAAAATAAACCTGCATTCTAATTAAAAGAATTTCCATAAAACCTTTAAAATATTTTTAAAGGATTTTGGGATGTGTTAAAAATTTAGATTTAGTATGACTTCAGCATCTGTAAAGCATAAAACATCTATCAAGGAGTTTGAAATTTACTCAGTTGCATGAATGTGTATGGAGAATCTGAAGCCTTTTTTGTTGTTTTTTTGGCTGTCAGTCAGGTATCTTTCTTTTTAGGTTAAGTCATTAATTGTTACGACTTTCACACCTATTGAAGAAAGGAAAGTGACAATATTCATCAGTGTCAATTTAATTGAAAAACAATGTATCATTCTTGTATTTCTGAGTAGGAATGCAAAGAGCAAAAGAATGTATTTAATAATTCCATTTGTTGTATGTGTGATCCTGGGCACATTTTGTGACTTTGGGGAAGAATCCTAACTTCTCTGAGACTCCACTTTCTGTCCAATTTATTTCAAGTCAGTGATGGCCTTCTTGGAAATACAGAGAGTCCATAACTGAGGGCAACAGTGCCTATTTCACAAGGTCATGAAAAAGTTTAACTGTAAATACATATGTAAAAGAGCCACGCATGTAATAGGCATTCAATAAATGTTAGCTGAATATGAATTTACATCAAAATTAAGGAATGAACTATGGAAGAATAGGAGGTACAGAAGTTCTAGACCTCTGGACATAAATGAACCACATATAATAGACAAATATTGCAAATACTATATTCAGTTAAGTTATATGAAATAGACATAGCACTAACAGAAATATAAATAACAACTAGAGATTTCCATTTACAACAATATGACAGACTTGATATTTTTAAAAACTTATGTATACAAAAGATTGTGAAAGTGAAAGTGTTAGTTGCTCAGTCCTATCCGACTCTTTGCGACCCCATGGACTGTAGCTCACCAGGCTCCTATGTCCATGGAATTCTCCAGGCAAAAATACTGGAGTAGGTAGCCATTCCCTTCTCCAGGGAAGTGCTTGATATATGGCTGATCTCACAAGGAAGTATAAAGAATCAACAGGGTCAAAAAGAGAGAACTGAAAATCTTAAAGATAAGCTGACAAACTAGCCCTATGGATGCCTTGGAAGTATCTGAAGACCTCTGCAACCAAAAACCTTGAGTTTTAACCTCTGTGAAAGATCAGGAGACAAGGCATGATCCCCATTAAAATAGAAGTTGGAAATGAAACCCCAGAATTAAGCTGAGATCCTTTATGTAAAAAGGAGTTTAGTAAAAGAGTAGTTTAGAAAATAATTCACCTGCTGGCAAAAGGACACCATAAAAAGAAAATGTCCATCTTAGCTTTGGCTCTGATTGAGGAAAAACAAACAAAAAATTCTTCCCTGAGTATTCATAGCCCTGAGAATTATGTGACTAAATCACAAACCAGGAAACTGACAGCAAATGGTCTTAGGATTGTAGCACTAGAGAATGATGGGGAAAAGTAAACACAAATCATGAATACTCATACATCTTCCACCCACCCTCAAGGTATGCCCATTATAAAAGCACACCAAGCAATAACACATGAACAAAATTTAAACACACAAAGAAAGCAGTATATCATTAAAATAATAAGAAATGAAACAAACAACAGAAGCAGAACTAGGCCTTCAAATACATCAGACTTTGAAAGTATAAAATATAGAATGTAAACTAAGTGTCTAATTTTAAAGAATAAAAAATATGAGGAAGAATAAGTGACTCAAAAAAAGACTAAGAAATTTAAATGAGAATAGAATTTTAAGAAATAAGGGATATAATCTTTAAAAATAAAATGTAATGATAAAACAGCACACTGGAGTCAGCTAAAGAGAGGAGAAGAGAGGGCAGGAGAGAAACACAAATATGGAAAATTGAAAGAGAGGTCAAGAGACATGAATGATAGACTGAGAAGGCCCAATATACATATAACTGAAATGAAGAAGAAAAGTAGAGAAATCTGTGTGTTGCAGAGGAGGGGCATAAAGAGAGAATGGCTGAGAATTTTCCACAGTGGATAAAAGACATGAATCTTTAGATTCAGGATGAAAAAATTTTCAAAGAAGATAAATATAAGAGATCTATACACAAAACATTCTAGTGAAACTGTATAACATCAGAGATATGGATTTTTAAAGTATGCAAAGAGAAAAGGATTATCTTCAATGGAACAAGAGTAGAATTCTCAGTTGTACTAGCAGAAGGCAGATGACAGCCAGAAAATAACTCCACAGGGATGGGGAAAATAGCAATCAGTCTGGAAATTACCATTTAAGAGTGAAGATAAGGCACATTTTAGGAAAGTCAAAATGATGAGAGTTTGTCACCAACAGATCCTAACTAAATGAAATTTTAAAAGATGTATTACAGAAAGAAGGAAACAGAATCTAGAGGCAAACACCAAGATGGAAAACAAATAAGTAAACATATAGATACAGCAAAATAAATAGTGACTAAATATTTAAACTAATAATGATTAATTGGAGATGAACACTACATAAAATAATGAAATAAAATTCTGGACAAATATAAAATGTAACAAGGGCAGAGTGATCCAATTTAAAGAGGTCTGAAGTCCTTATAATTTTCAGGAAGACTTAAAAATACTGATTAACTTTAGAACTTATAAAGTTAAGAATGTGTGTTAAGATTTTACAACCAATAAAAGATGAGAAAATAATACATAATTTCAAAATTAGAACAAAATCGGGGTAGAACTAAAACATTAACCTCAGTGAATCCGAAAGTGAGAAAGAAGAGAGAAAAAGTACAGAAAAGTCAGGATAAATAGAAAGTACAAGAAATAGGAATACATACAAATAAATACAACAGTAATCACACAGAATGTAAACTGGACAAACTTTTCATTTAAAAGATAATTTGACTGGATGACAATATGGAAACCAACTATATGCTGTTGACAAGAGGCATACAATGTAGAATGCAGAAAGGTTAAAAGTAAACAGACAGAAAATTTTATATCAAGAAAATAACTTAAAAAAATAATCAGAAATTCACTAAATAAAGCCAGTATTATGAATAAAGAGAGCTGAGATTAAAGATACATTGTATCAGGAAGATAGAACAATTCTAAACTTGTCTGTATGTAGTGGCATCAGCTCAAAATTTGAAAACTTTTTGGAAAAAATAAAGTTCCAAAATTTAAAACTTTTTGGGAAAAATAACAAAGAAAAAAAATTTAAATCCATCATTATGGTGAGAGGTTTTTTTGCACCTCTCTTAGTATTTAGAAGATTAAGAAAACCAAAAATAAACATATTTAAACAGCTCAATGGGGGGTTTCCCCTGTGGCTCAGTGGTAAAGAATTCACCTGCAATGCAGGAGATGCAGGAGACTTGGGTTTAATCCCTGAGCTGGGAAGATCCCGTGGAGGAGGAAATGGCAACCCACTCCAGTATTCTTGCCTGGACAATCCCATGGACACAGTCACCTAGTGGGCTACTCTCCATGGGGTTATAAAGAGTCGGACATGACTGAGTACACACACACAAACAGCTCAATATACAATTTTGATTTAATGGATGGAGATTTCATAGCTATCCATGTATCTACACAGACAAACAAACACTCCAAGTATATGCCATTTTTCATTCATGTTCAAAGAGTGCTTGTCAAAATTGTGCATTGTCTATTGTTGAGGTATAGGGCATAGAAACACACACATATTTCTAAATGTTCAGTGTGTACTTATACAAAATGTGCATCCTTTCTTGGGTAGGGCTTCTCTGATAGCTCAGTAGGTAAAGAATCCACCTGCAATGCAGGAGACCCCGGTTTAATTCCTGGGTCCAGGAAGAGCCACTGAAGAAGGGATAGGCTACCCGCTCCAGTATTCCTGGGCTTCCCTTGTGGCTCAGCTGGTAAAGAATCTGTCTGCAATGCAGGAGACCTGGGTTTGATCCCTGGGTTGGGAAGATCCCTGGAGAAGGGAAAGGCTACCCACTCCAGTATTCTGGCCTAGGGAATTCCATGGACTATACCCATGGGGTCACAAAGAATCAGACACAACTGAGCAACTTTCACTTCACTTTCACTTTGTTGGGTACACATTTTTTTACAGGCACACATCATTTATAAAAAATTGATCATATATAATTGACCCTCGAACAACATGGGTTTGAACTGCTCTGGTCCACGTATATGCAGATTTTTTCAATGAATAGATTTTTTCAAATGAAACTTGTGTTTTCATTTTACAGATCTTTAACTCAGTATGGGGAAAACTGCACTTGATTAGAGATTACAATATGTGAAATCAAAAGAACTAGGGTTTGTGTCCTAATTCTATCCAAACTGCTTCAGCTTCCTGCCCTTGGCCGAGTCATTTATCAGTTCCTTTGTTTTTGAGATAGAGATAGCACTATGCAGACTGTGCTAAAGGGTTGGTTCCTCTAACCTTGTTCAAGAGCTAACTGTACTTGGTCAAAAATTATGGCTCAACTGAGAATCCATGTTAAACAGAAAATGTTGTCACATGCAACTAATCTAGAAAACAATACAAAAAATTTAAAAAATCTTTTCCATTTCGAAATCTAAAATGATTTCTTAGTAATTTAGAGTTCAGAAAAAGGAATCAGGGGCTTCCCTGATTGTCCAGTGGTTGAGAGTCTACCTGCCAACTCAGGGGACACTAGTGGGATCCCTGCTCCAGGAAGATCCCACCTGCCACAGAGCAACTAAGCCCCTGTGCCACAACTACCGAGCCTAAGTACCACAACTACTGAAGCCTGCATGCCTAGAGCCTGTTCTCCACAACAAGAGAAGCCACCACAATGAGAAGCTTGCACACTGCAATGAAGAGTAACCCCGCTCACCACAACTAGAGAAAGCCAGTGCATAGCAAGAAAAACCCACCACAGCCAAAAATTAAAATAAATAAATAAATCTTAATTTATTAAATAACAAAAAATAAACAAAAAAAAAACCAAATAAAACAAAAAAGGAATTAAAGTAGAAATTAGAGAATAACTATAATGAAATGAAAATTAAAATACTATATTACATGTCCAAACTTATGGGATACAGATGAAGTGATATTAGATAGAAACTTAGCTCAATTTAGGTATGAAGAAATATTGAATATTTGTAAACAAAGCATCCAGCTTAAAAAAAAAATCAGAAAAATAAAAATGTGTTAAAACCCAAAACAATTGAAAGGGGAAAAAATAAGGATAAGCACAGAAAATAATAAAATACAAAAGATATAATAGAAAGGATCAATAAAGTCAAAAATTGGTTCTATGAAGACTAAAAGAAATTGACCAAAAAAAACTTCCATCAAGATTGAACAAAAGAGAATGCACAAACAAATAATATTAGGAATTAAAAGGAGCATAACTATATATCAATGATAAATTTTTAAACATCCCAAGATAATTCTATAGAAAACTTTGGCAATAAATTTAAATACTTAAGTAAAGTCAAATTTAAACATGTAAATAAGCCAAACAATTTCCTATATTAAAACTGACTCAGGAAAAAGCAGAAAGCTCAAATAAATCCAAAGTCACTTAAGACATCAAATCATTAATTAAAAATAATTTTGCATCAAAGGCACCAAGACTCAAACACTTATAAAGATGATTCCCACCAAGTTGGGTATTTTTGCATGACTCATGTGTGCACGTGAATGTGTATATATCACATGGAAAAGATTGCTAATGGTAATCTCGAGGGGCTGGGATTGTGAGGGTTTCTTATGTTAGTTGTGCTTTTTCATATTCTTTCATTAATATGTATTCTCTTCACAATGAAGTGAAGTGAAAGTCGATCAGTCATGTCCGACTCTTTGCGACGCCTTGACTAAACAGTCCCTGGAATTCTCCAGGTCAGAATACTGGAGTGGGTAGCTGTTCCATTCTCCAGGGAATCTTTCTAACCCAGGGATCGAACCCAGGTCTCCCACAAATTGCAGGTGGATTCTTTACCAGCTGAGCTACCAGGAAAGCCCCTCTCTTCTCAATAGAGAAAACAATTATTCTTAAAAGAAGTATATAACCTGAAAAATTTGATTCTCTCTGCAGAACTAGAAACTGACCCTCACAGATTTCACAGGCTCCTTTCACAGTCCCCTCTATTCAATGATATTTTCTTCTGTTCCTTCCTGGATCAAAGATTCTAGACATCATCTCACTCCTGATAAAATGATTGGCAAGGGAGAGGTTAAAAGCCATTTCCAGCATTTGGTGTGGTTCATTTTCATATAAAATAAATAAAAAATATAAATAAAAATTTTATAAAAATATAAAAAAATTTTCATCATTAAATATTCTTCTACATTACTTACAGAAAAGTTTCAAAGATAGTAAAGAAAATCCTTTCACACTCTCTACCTAGCTTCCTTCTTGCATAACCATGGCATTTTTATCAAAACTAAGAAACTAATTTTGATACAGTACTATTAGCTAAACTTCAGACTTTATTCAGATACCATCATTTCCCACTAATATCTTTTTCTGTACTAGGATCCCACAGTGCATTTAGTTATGACATCTCCTTAGTCTCCTACAATCTATGACAGTTACTTGATAATTTCTTTTATGACCCTAACATTTTGAAGAATATTGGTCAGGTATTTTGTAAAGTGCTATTCAGGCAAGCCCTCAACTTAGGTTTATCTGATGTTTTCTAATGATTAGACTGAGTTATGAGTTTTTGAAAAGAACATCATGGAGTTATCCTGCCCTTCTCAGTGCATTGTATTAAAAGGTATATAATGTTAACCTTGATCACTTGGTTAAGGTGGTGTCTGTCAGTATGAATTTAATGTTTTGTTCTTTGTAATGAATATATATTTGGGGGAAATAGTTTGAGACTATGCAAATGTTTTATTTCTTCTTAAAATTTGCCTACTAATTTGGATATTCACCAGTAGATTTTGCTTGTAGCATTATTACTATAGCATTTTAATGATTTCTATCTTACTTCCGCATTTATTACTTGAAACTCTTCCTTACAGGAGATTTGTTCCTTCTCCCTTATTTATTCAATTTGTATTCAAGTATTTTTTAATAGAAATTTCAATTTGAAATTATTTTAGACTCATAGGAAGTTATGAAAATAGTGCAGTGAGTTTCCATGTACCCTTCCTTCAGAGATAGTTATAGTATCCAGACCAGGAAATTGACATTGGTAAAAAAAATATACTGTTAACTATGAAATTTATTGGATTTCACTAGTTTTTTATATTCTATCTTGTGGGTGTGTAGTTCTATGAGGTTTTATCATATACAGATTTGTGTAACTGCAATAGTCAGGTTACAGACCAATCATTTATTTATATCATTATGGATGCCTTGATATTTATTTTATTCTTCTGGATATTATACTATCATCATTTATTTTCTGTTTAGGAGAAGGGGATGACAGAGGATGAGATGGTTGGATGGCATCACCAACTCGATGAACATGAATTTGAGCAAGCTCTGGATATTGGTAAAGGACAAGGAAGCCTGGTGTTCTGCAGTCCATGGAGTCGCCAACAGTCAGACACAACTGAGCCACTGAACTAAACTGAAGATTGTCCAACTTTGGCTACTGGACACTCTTTTGGGTTGACTGGTGTGTCCTTTTAATGTACAACTATTATTTTTTTTAAAAAAAGAACACCTTCTAAATTCTTGGCACCATTTTGTATTTTTCCTAACCTACCTCTAAAATTAACCATTTTGCCAAGGATCCCTGATTCCTTTTCTCAGAGAGTTGTATTTAGAAACCATGATCTGTCTGCTCGGTGTATTTATTGCTGCTGTGATATCTCTCTTTTAAGGCCCTCTCAGTCAATATGGCTAGAAAATTTTACATACAAATATATTCTAGGAAATTTTATATATGTATCTCTCTACCTACCCATCTAATTTCCAATACACCATAGAGTTCATTCTTTGTCTATTTATAATTTCTTTTACTGATAATGAGAAGTCTGGATTTTGTTATCTACAATATATTTCCTAATTTGTTTATCCCTAGCATACACATAAAGTAGCTTCAGAATTATAGACCCATAATAAGAAACAAGATTTTGAGCAACTTTTAAGACACAAATGCTTCCAGGTGGTAGTAGCACTAACCTAATTTATACTCAAGTATAAGCAACAAATTAGAGGCCATCTTAGGAGGGATAACAAATAGCAGTAGAAACTGAAATGATGGAGTTTGGGTTGAAGAAAACGGGGCTGGGAAGGTATGAAGGAAAGGAAACTGAAAGGCAGAGGACAAATGCTGCCTCCTTTCTGGTTTGACTCAGGCATAAATTTGGTCATGTGGCTCTCATAACCTGGCAATTTCTGAACTCTCCATCTCTGTGATACCAGCCCAGATAAAAGAGAGCTGGCAACAAATACCTGACTTTTGGAAAAAACATACGGCATGGTACTGAGTAGTAGACGTTAAGCTGTATATCTGCCTGTGGTATTTTGGCTGCCTTTGGCAACTTTGATTTGCATCCAGCAGTAATGCTTTGGCATTTGCTAAAGTATTGCTGTCTATCCATCTAGTGGCAGTGAACTAAAAGAGAAGAAGGATGAAAAGCAATAAAAAAAAAAATACTGTCAAACAACTGTTGGAAGGAAGATAGCAAGTATAACAAAGCATCCAGAGACACATCTTCTAATTGTTATTCCAGACAGTAACCAGTTTTCTGGGTGGGTTAAGGCAACAATAAATATTGAGGACAGACTTCCATGAATCTAATTTCCTTGCACCTTCACCAACTTAGTCTTTTCTTTACACAATTCAAGAGGGTTAGTAACAGAAACCTCAATAAATTCCAAATCAATAATTACTGCCTATCCTCCCCATCATATGCCATAGACACTTTCAGGAAGACCTAGAACACTATAAGCATATTTTTCAGTTGTTGGTTGATAAGGCAATGTTGGAAAATATGTATTTATGGGCATTCCCTGGTGGTCCAGTGGTTAAGAATCCACCTGTCAATGCAGGAGACACAGGTTTGATTCCTAGTCCTGGAAGATTCCACATGCCATGGGGCAACTAAGCCCACGAGCTACAATTACTGAGCCCATGAACCTTAGAGCCTATACTCCATAATAAGAGAAGCCACTGCAATGAGAAACCCATGCCCCACAAGTGGAGAGTATCCCCAACTTGTTGCAACTAGAGAAAGCCCATGCACAGTAATGAAGACCCAGTGCAATCAAAAACAAATAATTTTTTTAAAAGGGATGAGGTACTGATACATACTACTACAACAACAACAAAAATGGCCTTTTAAAAATCAAATACAGTTTGTTTCAAATTTTGGATCCAACACCTACTCCTAGCTCCCTGAAGACCATGAAGCCTCAATTTCCTTAAATGTAAAATATACTGCAGCAGAGACTACCCAGAGGTTAACCAGTCTCATTTCCTTTACCTGAGTATACATAAAGAATATTTCCCAGCCTCCCTTTAAATGAGGTAGTAGCATTTGTCTGGGTTCTGGCCAATGCAATAAAATGGACAGAAACGATGTATACCACATGCAGGCCTAGCCAGGAAACAGCCCACATGTTCATCCATGTTCTCTCTCTTGGCTTGCTGGCTAATGCAGAGCATCTAGAAGAGAATTCTGAGGAAGGCTCATATCATGGCAAATGATGAAATATACAGAGCCTGTGTCCCTAGGTCACTGCTTAGAGGAGAACTTTCTAGAAAGACATCTACCAATATCTGAATAGGCTGAAACGTGAGTGGAAAAAAAAAATGCGTCATGCCAAAAAAATTATGGCATTGTTTATATTACTTTTATATATTTTTATATATTATTTATATATTCATATTGGTGGAAAATTCTGAAAGAGATGGGAATACCAGACCACCTGACCTGCCTCTTGAGAAACCTATATGCATGTCAGGAAGCAACAGTTAGAACTGGACATGGAACAACAGACTGGTTCCAAATAGGAAAAGGAGCACATCAAGGCTGTATATTGTCACCCTGCTTATTTAACTAATATGCAGAGTACATCATGAGAAACGCTGGGCTGAATGAAGCACAAGCTGGAATCAAGATTGCCGGGAGAAATATCAATAACCTCAGATATGCAGATGACACCACCCTTATGGCAGACAGTGAAGAAGGACTAGAGAACCTCTTGATGAAAGTGAAAGAGGAGAGTGAAAAAGTTGGCTTCAAGCTCAACATTCAGAAAACTAAGATCATGGCATCTGGTCTCATCACTTCATGGCAAATAGATGGGGAAACAGTAGAAGCAGTGGCTGACTTTATTTTTTTGGGCTCAAAAATCACCGCAGATGGTGACTGCAGCCATGAAATTAAGAGACGCTTACTCCCTGGAAGGAAAGTTATGACCAACCTAGATAGCATATTAAAAAGCAGAGACATTACTTTGTCAACAAAGGTCTGTCTAGTCAAGGCTATGGTTTTTCCAGTAGTCATGTATGGATGTGAGAGTTGGACTATAAAGAAAGCTGAGTGCTGAAGAATTGATGCTTTTGAACTGTGGTGTTGGAGGAGACTCTTGAGAGTCCCTTGGACTGCAAGGATATCCAACCAGTCCATCCTAAAGGAAATCAGTCCTGGGTGTTCATTAGAAGGACTGATGCTGAAGCTGAAACTCCAATATTTTGGCCACCTGATGCGAAGAGCTGGCTCATTTGAAGAGACCCTGATGTTGGGCAAGATTGAAGACAGGAGGAGAAGGGGATGACAGAGGATGAGATGGTTGGATGGCATCACCGAATCAATGGACACGACTTTGGGTAAACTCCAGGAGTTGGTGATGGACAGGGAGGCCTGGTGTGCTGTGGTTCATGGGGTCGTAAAGAGTCGGACACGACTGAACGACTGAACTGACTGACTGGTATATTACTTACTTAATGTTATATTGCTCATATTACTAACCTTGATTGATACATATTTGTTTCTATCATTCAATAAGATATTATTGGTAAAACACCTAGCATAGTATCTGGCACGTGGTAGGACATAACATTTATTGACACAAAATCTGACATAACATATAGACTTACAGGGAAACAAAAGCTAGTTCAGTGTGTTTGTTTGTTGGCAAGGATAATGAAACTACATTCCCTAGTTCTTCCCTCCATTATTTATATCTGACTATTTTACATGAAAATATCTAGAGATTTTTATTTCTAAATCATTTTGTCTTAACTTCATAAATTTTGATTTCCAGTTTCAGGGCTTACATTGCCATTTTTCCTATATTTATTTTATTCCCTAAAATCTAAGGAATACTTTAGAAGAGAGAGACTTGTTTTTTTGCCTGAACTCCAGATGAATTTCAACTCACTGTATGTCAAATCAGGTACTTTTCCCTCTACTTCTTAAGCATTATCAATCAAAGCTTTATCTCACCCTGGTTTTATCTTAAACCTTTGGGTAGAAATTTCTAATTGCCCTAGATCATTATCATAGAGTGAAACACGGACTGGGGCGAGTATATCATTCTAACATTCCAGATTAATTTGACCACAAAAGGCCTTGACATTTCTCTCAGCCACCAGACACAGGTACTTCAGCTTCAGAAATGATTTGTGTACCTGTCCTTGTTTATAGAGTGTTTCTAATGCCATACCCCACACATTTCATCCCCTCTCTTCTTTCAGAGACATTTTCTTTCTTTCTAGAAGACAAAAGGAAGAGAAAGGGCACCATAGAATCTATGTTACATACTTCATAACTGAAAAGTTTCTTCAGCCATTTTTTTCATAGAACCTTCAAAGCTTCTGTTATTTATGTTTTTTACCTTCAATGAATGACTGTGCCCACTTAAAATTTTCCTTTATAGATAATTCTCTTATCAGTGCCAAAGCACTGGCTCAGAAGTCTTAATATTGAACAAATTGTCCCAATGAGAGTATTTTGAAAGTCTACATCAGCTCAGGTTTTCATCTATGAGAAAGAGAAGAACTTTCAGCACCAAATAAATATTAAAGCAACAGTGGGAGGCAAAATAAAGATGCTTTCTGATTATATGCCTTGAGTTCTGTTGGTTCAATGCACCACTTATATTGATTTATCCCATTTATAAAAGAAGTATAACCTTCCCGGAATACCTTAGAACAATGGTTCTCAAGTGTGGTTCCTGGACTAGCAGCATCAGCTGCACCTGAGAACTTGCAGAAATGTTAATTCTTAGGCCTCATCACACACCTTTTAAGTCAGAAACTCTGGCAATGATAAATTCTAAGAGTTCTCATCATAAGGAAAAAAATTGTTTTTCTGTTTCTTTAATATTCTATTTATATGCAATGATGGATGTTCACTAAATTTATTGTGGTAATCATTTCATGATGTTTGTAAGTCATCATTTATGCTGTATACCTTAAACTTATATAGTACTGTATGTCAATTATATATCAATAAAATTGGGGGGGGGGGAAGAAACCCTGAGAGTGGAGCCTAGCAAATTGTGGTTTAGCAAAGCCTCCAGGTGATTCTGAGGCTGGCTAAAGGTAGAATTATTACCTTAGAAAGTACTATGAAATGAAGTGGTGGTGGTGGTGGTGTAGTTGCTAAGTTGTGTCCGACCCTTGCGATCCCATGGACTGTAGCCCACCAGGCTCCTCTGTCCATGGGATTTCCCAGGCAAGAATACTGGAGCGAGTTGCCATTTCCTTCTTCAGGGGATCTTCCTGACCCAGGGACTGAACCTGTGTCTCCTGCATTGCAGGCAGATTCTTTACTACCGAAACAATGGGGAAGCCCCATATGAAGATGTGGCAATAGATTTAAAAGTGGAAACGATGATGATAATGAAAATAGTATCTGATAGTCCTCATGAAATAGTTACTATGTTCTGGCATCATGGTATTTTAAATGGATTAGGTCATTTAATCATTACAGCAGCCAGAAGTATTGTCAGTATTATATTATTATTACTGTTCCACATTACAGAGGAGGAAACTTAGAGGTGAAATAATTTGTCCAAGTTTAGATACCTAGTAAGTGGAAATCTGGGTTCCAAAACTAAGTATACTTTTCAAATCTATTCTTCTTCCAAAATATATACCATGATTTAGTCTGTTCAATTCCTCAAGATGTTTAATCTTTATTCCAAGTTGGCATCTGCCAATAGGATTCAGCAATGAGAAAGCATTTCATCTGAATATGGGTTCTTTATAACACAGGAGTTGAGTTTTTCTAAAGTTGTATATAAATCAGTGTTTTTAAATTGAGTATAATCTTCTGATGACTTCCTTATAACTCCCTTATGTTTTATATTTTCTATTCATCAGTTAATAGTGATTTCTAACACTTGCACTTTCATTTTTTCTATCCATCAACCTTTCTGTCAAACATTTAATAATCTGTAAATAAATGCAGAGATGCACTATGGAGTTCAAACAACTTTCTGTGATTCCTAGTCAAGTGAAGATGACTTTTTGATATGCAAATAATGACTTCTTACTTGTCAAATATCTGTTGTTCTTAAAGCTGGGCATAACTTTATGATATTTTTTACTAATTATAAAAGGTAAAAATAAAATAACATTTTATGAAAAATAACATTCTGGAACAGATTAATTTGCTCATCCTGGCATCACAGAATTATATGAAAGCCTCCTGGAAATGAAGTTTCCACTCAGCTTTAACAGATTACAATCACTTAACCATTCTGGAAGTGAGAAGTCAAAGGAAAACAACTTCTCTCTTTTGTGGCTGAGTGCAGGCTTGCCTTTCAGAGAGCTAGGAGCCAAATAAATACCCTAAATACTTCAGGGGAAAAAGGTACTTCTTTTTCTTCCCAGCTTAATCCTCTCAGTATCCTAAATGCCTATGCTGATGTGAGACATCAACTTACAACACTGGGTCTATCATCCTAATTACACTGCAAAGGAGTCCTTCTCTCAGGGAAGGTCATACAGGCTACAGAGCAAATGAATAAGGGCCGTACAGCTCCTAAGAGACACCATTCATAAAGCAGGAATAAGCATCAATGAAGCATTATTCTTTGGGGGGGAAATACTGAAAAGGTTGACCTCAGTGGAATGAGTGCAAATTTGCATAATGCTTCATTTCCTTAGAGAAACTCAAGGGTTGGTAACCATTACATGAGGCCAGTCAACATCACTGAGAAGATTAATGGGCCTCGAGTATCATTACTTCCAAACAGAGACGAGTCATACCAAGGTCATGGCAAGGTTGATCGAGGAAAAGATGTTTGCGCATTGGAATGGGTGATTTGTCTCTCAGGCTGACAGGCTAAAAGGAAACCAATTGTGCATCATTAAATATTACGCTGTCCAGTAAGGCCACTTCATGTTAAGAAAAGCATAACTGGATGAGGCATGGTATGGATGAGATTTGTAAAAACTTGCCGGTTTACGTCATTTGGCAAGGACCATGGTATGAAAACCGTTTAGTCAACAAAGACTATTTGTCTCCCTTTTTATCATAGAAAGGAAAAAAAAAGAAGAAACGAAAGAAGAAAAGTCTAATTCTTGCTGCAGAGTCTTGGCTCCAATGCTCTGTGCAACATGTAGATAAATTGGTAGATTTAGTTCCTTAATGTAGCATCAAAATAGCCCTAGGGGCTTAGGTGGAAGTGAGATGGAAGACTTCACCCAGAGTGTCAATGAAATACCAATGAATAGTTCGTCTCTTAACAAAGACCTAACTGGCTTTCCACAGAGAGCACTTTCTGATCACTGAATCTGCCTGCTATGCACCCTTGTCCTGGCTTAGAATCAAAATGACAGCTAACGATGGCAGCTCCCAACCAACTTTATGGGCAATGAAGTTCAAGATTGGCCAAGAAGAAGAAGAAAAAAAAAAAAAAAGACGTGGGTAAAAACACAAAAACTTGGTATTTTATGGAGACAATGTGCTAACTAATCATATTAACTCTGTCTTATGAAAGAGCAGAAAAGGACCCTCCTTTCCTGTTGACTAGGGCTTCCCTAATAGCTCAGTTGGTAAAGAATCCGCCTGCAATGCAGGAGACCCCAGTTCGATTCCTGGGGTGGGAAGATCCACTGGAGAAGGGATAGGCTGCACACTCTTGTGGCTCAGCTGGTAAAGAATCCACCTGCAATGCAGGAGACTGGGTTCGATCCCTGGGTTGGGAAGATCCCCTGGAAAAGGGAAAGCCTACCTACTCCACTATTCTGGCCTGGAGAATTCCATGGACTATACAGTAATGGGGTTGCAAAGAATCGGACACGACTGAGCAACGTTCACTCACTCACTTCCTGTTGTCTACCAGCCATCCTAAAACTGTTCACAGGACTTCACATTTCTTTGGCCAGATGCCCAAGTCTGGGTTTACAATGGAAAGTTGCTGATATATGTAAGTGACCTGTACACAAATCATTGCAATACTCAGTTACCAATCACAAATATTGAGTTCACCTGAATACAATTTCTAGTAAAAGAATTCCAGACTCTGAATGGTGACTGAGGCAATATTTTATAAATTTGAATTAACCTTAGGACAAGCTCTGGGTACTACTGTAGTTCAGATTGTAGTTAGGGTACATTTTCACAAATAAACCTGCTTGTAAATATTTTTTGGTTCTTCATCCCTAATTGTGGAACAGTAGAACTGCCTTGATAACTGGGTTGGGCAGAGGCACAGTATGAGATATAGTGAAGGATTTTTATGACGTAACCTCACTATTATTTTTAAATAGAAGGGGATAAGTCAGAACCCAAAATGAATCCCTGACCATTGATATTGTTTGCTATCAGGTTTTGTAACTCATTTGATATCTATCACTTGCAATTTCAAGGTGAACTCTAATTAAACACAACATTGTAAATCAACTATACTTCAATAACATTTTTTAAAAATGCCGAACTCCAATGGCCTCACATTTCAAAAAGTAAAGTCAACTGTGATAGAAAGAGGAATATGAAAGATTGAGATTGTTTTTATGGAGCTTACATAGACTCTTAGAAGCAAAATTATACTGAGTAGATGGTTAGCACTTTGAGAGCAGGCTTTATATAGCATTGATCTCTCAATACCTAGAGAAAGCCTGGAAACTAGAATTCAAGAAATAATTCTGTATGAATGAAAGAATGGATGAATGGATGGGCGCATACAATATTATAAGCATGTAGGGCTAACTCTCACCTGAAGGCCAGAATATTTTTAGCCAAATCCATTTATACATCTCTAAAGTAATTGTCATGTTTATTCAATATCTGGGAAAGACAATCAAAAACAACAGCAACAAGGATACCCCTAATTATAGTGACAACTGCAACCCATGAACATTTCAAGGTATTGGGTTAGCATGACTAAATATATAAAAGAAAATGACAATTTGTCCCTGTAAGAGGAAACACAGGTAAAACAATAGGAGAGATGGAGGTTAAGAGGACACAGTATTTTAAAATGAAATCACATAATTATGTTTATTCTCCCTGATTTTTGTAAATAGTTTCTCTATAAGGAATTTAAGAGGGAAACAAAATTTCGTTCACCGTGGTTTCTCTTCTCTGACTACTCAATGTACCGTGTTGCCTCTGTGGATTTTCCTTAGTGTCTGCCCTCATTCCTTTGAATGGACATTTCCATTTTCTCCAACCAATGCCCCGCGAAAGACGATAAAACCCCTGGCCTGATTTTTCTCAGAATATTGGCAAAGACAAGATATTTACTTAGTTCTCTGTTCTGTGCTCCACTAAAGCTCATATGTGACTCAGGCTATCCTCTCACTGAAAATTAAATCGCATATAAAGCATCACCTTGCCTTGCATTGTTTTTGTTCATGTACTATAAATTGAGAATAACACTGACTGCCTGGGATTCATTGACTTCATGCTTTTGACACATTCCAAGGGGTAACAATAAGTCCAATAGAAAAGTCAGAACTTCCAAATCATGCCTAAATCTATAGACATGCCCTTATCACATTCTGTGAGAATGGGCAAAAGCAAGAACTCTGTAAATAAGTGCTCCAAGGTAATAACCCTAGACAACAAAATGAAACACTTCAAAGGAAACAAGTAATTGGGGCAATATACTTCCAGCTGTCTAGGGTCTGTCCATGATGAAAGACACGATAAAAATCCTCTGTCATCAACTTAATGCTGAATACTAATTAAAGCAAAGAGTGGGCATCCTCTCCAGGCTCTCCCTTTGTGGCCTTTCCACTGCGGTGACTTCTCTGGTTTGATTGTTTGATTGTTCATCCTCATTGTCTAATGGACTTCAGAGACGATGAACTTCCACACAGAATGACATAAACAGAACTTGAATGCAGCCTTGTGATACATAGGATTGAAAGTAAAGAGAGAAAGGGCTTATTGATTTTTGTCCTCCTGTACTCTCACTTCTCATTCTATTATCCAGAAGGAAACACTAAAGATTTGCTTGTAATTAACAGTGATAGTATAGTCCTCTCCTTCTCCAAACCATCTCATCAATGTCCTTCATTACTAGTGTTACTTGATTTTCTGAAGGTTGGTCTGTCCATTTTATTTTTTCAGTCCCCGAGTACCATTCATGTCAGCTGCTATAGTGATATCTGAGATTAAGCAGTGCCTTTAAGTGACAAAAGAAAGTGAAATTGTTAGTTGCTAAGTCATGCCCAACTCTTTTGGGACCCCATGGACGTGGTAGCTCACCAGGCTCCTCTGTCCATGGAATTCTCCAGGCAAAAACACTGAAATGGGGAGCCATTTCCTTCTCCGGGGGATCTTTCTGACCCAGGGATTGAACCCAGGCCTCCTGCATTGCAGGCAGATCCTTTACTGTCTGAGACACCAGGGAAGCTCTTAAGTGGCAAAGACTACTATGAAGGCACGGGCAGCTAAATAGAGACTGCGTTAAATGAGGAAGATCTTGCAGAGCTTTCCTGAAACCCAGTCCATACTCCTATGATCCATTCCATAATTGTGTACCCCAGCTTCCAACCTGAGCTTTCTTTCTACATTATGGCTTTGGAAAGTCCTTACTAGATTTTCAGCATCTTCCCTTGAAGTTCTTCTCCCTCCCATTTCTTGACATTCATTCTCAGTATATGCCTTGTATCTGTCTTCCATAAGTGGCTCCTGATGTGCAGCTAAACCTCACACAGAAAAAGAGAATGAAAGAAAATTAATTTATTACTAAACAAATACTCTTAAGCATGGATGTATCACCAGCCAATTTCTCCCTTCTGAGCTCTCTAGTCCCCAAAGTCCAATAGGACATCTCCACTTTGAGTGTCTCATAAGCACTAACAAACTTAACCGTATCCAGAACTGAACTCTTCTCCTCAGCTCACTCTCTCCTTCAGTGTTTCAGGTCAGGGCCAGGCCATCCTCCTGTATTCTATATTATGTATATTTTAATATGCGTATCTGGTCTTTTCACTCCGCTGATGATATCCTTTCACTGTTTCCCCACTGATCCTAAACACTAACCCCCCCTCCCCACCACCACCACTTCCCACATACACACAACCAGTCCTAGGCAAGGTGGCATGATGGTAAATACATAGATGCTCAAATATATGTTTGAGTTGGTCTGCTTCTGCTGCTGCTGCTAAGTCTCTTCAGTCGGGTCCGACTCTGTGCGACCCCATAGACGGCAGCCCACCAGGCTCCCCCATCCCTGGGATTCTCCAGGCAAGAACACTGGAGTGGGTTGCCATTTCCTTCTCCAATGCATGAAAGTGAAAGTGAAGTCGCTCAGTCATGTCCGACTCTTAGCGACCCCACGGACTGCAGCCTACAGGCTTCTCCACCCATGGGACTCTCCAGGCAAGAGTATGGAGTTGGGTGCCATTGCCTTCTCCATATGTTTGAATTAACAGACTAAAATCAAAATTCTGCCTTTTACTTTAGTGATTTTTCAAGTCCATTCATTCCATAGGACATATCGAGTGAATACAACATGAAAGGATCTAAGTGCTAAAATGAATCGAGTCCTAGCAATCACAAAATAGACCATGTGGAAATTATCTTAAAGATTAGTTAAGCCTAAACCTTCATCTTACATACGGGTAAGCTGAACCTCAGAATGGAAAGTTAATTGCTCAAAGTCATATGGTAAATTACTGGATGGTCTCACACCCATATGGCTAAGTATGTTTCAGTTCAGTTCAGTTCAGTCGCAAAGTCATGTCCTGACTCTTTGTGACCCCATGGACTGCAGCACGCCACACCAACTCGCAGAGCTTACTCAAACTCATGTCCATTGAGTCGGTGATGCCATCCAACCATCTCATCCTCTGTTGTCTCCTTCTCCTCCCGCTTTCAATCTTTCTCAGCATCAGGGTCATTTCAAATGAGTCAGTTCTTCGCATCAGGGGGCCAAAATATTAGAGCTTCAGCATCAGTTCCTCCAATCAACATTCAGGACTGATCTCCTTTAGGATGGACTGGTTGGATCTCCTTGCAGTCCAAGGGACTCTCAAGAATCTTCTCCAACAACACAGCTCAAAAGTATCAATTCTTTGGAACTCAGCTTTCTTTATAGTCCAACTCTCACATTCATACATGACCACTGGAAAACCCATAGCTTTGACTAGACAGACCTTTGTTGACAAAGTAATGTCTCTGCTTTTTAATATGCTGTCTAGGATGGTCATGGCTTTTCTTCCAAGGAGCAAGTGTCTTTGAATTTCATGGCTGTAGTCACCATCTGTGGTGATTTGGAGTACCCAAAAAATAAAGTCAGCCACTGTTTCCACTGTTTGCCCATCTATTTGCAATGAAGTGATGAGACCAGATGCCATGATCTTAGTTTTCTTAATGTTGAGTTTTAAGCCAACTTTTTCACTCTCCTCCTTCACTTTCATCAAGAGGCTCTTTAGTTCTTCTTCGCTTTCTGCCATAACTGTGGTGCCATCTGTATATCTGAGGTTATTGAACTTTTTCCCAGCAATCTTGATTCCAGCTTTTGCTTCATCCAGCCCAGGGTTTCTCATGATGTACTCTGCATATAAGTTAAATAAGCAGGGTGACAATATACAGCCTTGATGTACTCCTTTCCCTATTTGGAACCAGTCTGTTGTTCCATGTCTGGTTCTAACTGTTGCTTCTTGACCTACATACAGATTTCTCAGGAGGCAGGTCAGGTGGTCTGGTATTTCCATCTCCTGAAGAATTTTCCAGTTTGTTGTGATTCACACAGTCAAAGGCTTTGGCATAGTCAATAAAGCAGAAGTAGATGTTTTTCTGGAACTCTCTTGCTTTTCGATGATCCAACGGATGCTGGCAATTTGATCTCTGGTTCCTCTGCCTTTTCTAAATCCAGCTTAAGCATCTGGAAGTTCATGGTTCAAGTACTGTTGACGCCTGGCTTGGAGAATTTTGAGCATTACTTTGCTAGCACGTGATATAGTAAATTACCGGATGGTTTTACACCCATATGGCTAAGCATGTATAGTTGCTAATTTTTAGCAACCATACAAGATAACATTTAAATCTATGCCAGCTAGTGTAAAATTCACATTTCTCTTTGGCATTCATACATTTATGCTTTGTCACTCCTTAATTTGCAACTTCCAACTTAGTGGAACTAAAATAACGTGTTAATCAATACACTGCTCTATTCTTGCACAACTGAAAGTTGAGACCCTATCACAGGTGTGCCTTGTGCTTATATCATTGAAATAAATTGGAAAATGCCAGAAACTTACTTTGGAATTTGGTCATTCTGGGTTTGAATCATCCTTCTGCCATTATCTTGTTCTGGACACTCAAGATAAATTAATTCTCTGAACCTCAACTTCCTCATCTATGAAATGACAGTAATAGTCAGTACCTCATAGTATAGTTGTAAAAATAAATTGAGATAATGCATTATTAAAATATATGCAATTGCTATTTATGTAGATCAACAATGGTCAAAGATGGCAGTTCTATACTTCAATCTAATAGAGTAGTATGCTTGGCATTTAGCATAAGCTCAATAAACAGTGATCATTATTATATTTTTAAAGAATAAAAGGGGGCAAACAATGGTTTATTAAATATATGCATGGAACACATCTAAATTTTCTTAAAGTTCTTTACCACCTTAGCCCAGGTGGTGCTAGTGGTAAAGAACCCGCCTGCCAATGCAGGAGATGTAAGAGATTGTGGGTTCAAGCCCTGGGTTGGGGAGATCCCCCAGAGGAGGGCATGGCAACCCACTCCAATATTCTTGCCTAGAGAATCCCCATGGACAGAAGAGCTTGGTGGGCTATGGTCCATAGGGTCACAAAGAGTTGGACATGACTGAAGGGACTGGGAACATATAAGAAATGTTCCTAACTCATATGAGAATAATTTCTGAAATTTTACATGGGCACTACAATTACATGGAATTTTTTGAACTCCTAGGTTTTGTGGGAATAGGCAGATAATGCCTGTATTTCAGCATTTTCTTTCAGATCCCCTCCTCATAACCTTACTTATCAACTGGGATTGTATCATTTCCTCATAGTTAGTTCTTAACAGCTATAATAAAATTCATTAGCATCCTTTTAAATTCCGATTTGCATTAACAGAGAACAAGATCCACATCATTATCAACAGCATAAATGTAACAGCCTCACCAGTGGACTTGAGGACTCTCTTCTGTTTACCATCAACAGATAATGGAACTCTTGCACAATGATGAATTTTGTTTGTTTCTTTGTTACAAGTTTCTCTTCCCATGGAAAACCCATGGCCATAATTTTACTTTTCCCCTTGTTCTTTCTATAACTACATTGTTATCATTCATCTTATATGTAAGTTATTGTGTTTTTGTTTTAAGAATGAGTTCTGCTCCTAAATCCAATTCCATCAAATGTATTGATCAAATAAATATGTTTATCCATGTAGTAAATTCAAACCTCATTAATCTGGGGGATAGCTAAAAATGTTTCTACTACATCAAATATTCCTATAAAATCATTTGGGACTTTGGAAATATTAGATAGTCTCTCATTTTGTAAGATATATTTAACAAAAAAAAATCAGCATTATGGAGAAATTATTGATAGAAAGAGCATGTAACGTGAAGCTGGAACAAAATCTCAAATCCACATAAGCTAAGACTGTGGGATAAAAACAGTATTTTTAGCTGCTCCTCTCCCTCTGCTGAAAAGGCAAACAAAAACTCCTTCATTGCTGTGATAGATAAAAAAAAAAAAACCCTGCATTAATTCAGTACCCACTTATTCAAAATAGTACAGAACAAAAACAATCTTCTTGAACAAACTACCTAGTCAAATGAAAGTCAAATTAATAAGATTGCCTGTTTGTGAATATGGTTCCCTTTTAGATTTCTTTTATTAAAGACAGTTCAATGGCTTTCTGAGCAATGTGCTTATAGACACACAGTGCTGAATTAGCCATTGGACTGGAGAAATCATGGTGAATTAGAGAGCCATGGTTTACTACCTGACAGTCTATTCTATTACTTCATTTTGAACATCTTTAAGCTGTAAAATTTGGTTTTAAAACATTTTTAGGCATCAGATAAACTATTAGGCACCTTTAAAACCTTATTAAACCTTTAGTCCAATGGTTCTCAATCTTGTCTGCACATCAGAACCAACTGGGAAAAAAAACAAAACAAAACAAAAACCTATGCCCAGTCACACTTCATACAAATTAAACAAGAATCTCTTAGAGGTGGGCCTGGACACCATATTTTAAACGTTTTGTAGGTGCTCCCAATATGAAACAAGGTTGACAACCACAGATCTAGTCCCATTGGCCAGTGGACTAGCATATACGGCTCCTGAACTAGCTCTGAAACAAAATTTTAAACTATTTTTTAGCAATGACAACTGGGACAATCATGCTGACCCCCAAGGTATCTACTTTGAAGGTCAATGTTCATTAGGATATACATTGTTGATGAAGTTGGTCTCATTACTTTTCAATCCTTCCTTATACATAAAATTAGGGTTTCCTACACTTTAACGTGAAAGTAAAAGAGGGAGGAAGAATTTGGGAAAGGATAAAGACATCCACAGGTTTGATGAAAACACATGGAAAGTATAACTATAATTCCTGGAACTGACATTCAAAAATATTTTGTTCCCTTCACTACATTTCTATCCAAGTTGTTGAGTTAGAATATCCATGGTATAAAAAGGTGATTTCTAAAATATGCTACTAATTAACGTAGTGAATGTCAGAGACAGAAAAGCATTGTGTAAACAAGTGAGTCAATTTTTCTTTATCTGCTCCAACAATGATCTTTTCTTTCTCATTCGGAAAGTGATACCATCTCTCATCATAAAAAAGAATAATGCATTGTCAACAACTGCAGGAGCCAAACATTAAAATCTAGATAGAAACAGGTCAGGGGAAAAAATCATTATGTCATATACTTCTAATGCATGAATCCATTTGCTTTATTCTTTACAATTTTGAGAAAAATACCTGTGGTCACAGTAGGCTAAAGTTATGTAAAGAGAAATTATATTTAAATTCTCAAATTAATTGCTTAAAAAGTTGATTAAAAATTGCTCCTTCCTCACACAATAAAAATGTGAGAACTAACTCAGAAGCAAAAGGAAAACTGATAAACACAGAGGGGATTCAAGAATCAGAATGCTGTTGGATAAGATGAACTTTAATATTCCTGCCAACCCAGAGGAAGTACAATTCCAAAAGAAAATACTCTGACCTTAATGTTAGCAACATAAATAAAACTGCTATATTATTTTCCACCTACAGTTTTGGTATTAAATTTTTACCTCATGCCAGTTTCAATGCAACTTGAGTCTCTGGACAATGTCAAACTAGGGGATGAATTATACAAATTTGCTTAGAGTGGAAATTACCTTTTCC
Organism: Cervus elaphus; assembly: GCF_910594005.1. NCBI lineage: Eukaryota > Metazoa > Chordata > Mammalia > Artiodactyla > Cervidae > Cervus > Cervus elaphus. The sequence goes on along the minus strand of NC_057848.1, from coordinate 40,172,600 downwards.
CAAAAAATCTTTTTGGAATATACTACTTTCCTGTAATCTTTGGGTCTAGCTTCAGACTACCAAAAAGTGCCTGTGACACTTGAAAGCTGTGATTCTTAACCTGGAGCTCATAGATGAGTGTCTAGGGATCTGTAAGTAAACTAGGATAGTTATGAAAAATTTTTCTGGGGCAATCATCCATAAGTTTCACAAGATTTATAAGGAGTTTGTGAACTCAATAAGATAACAAATACTAGTCTACAGGATCCCATATGTCATAATAAATGATCAGAGCAAAATCCCTTCAAGTTCAAGTACCAGGAACTCTAAGATTCTCTCTTTGGAATCAAAGAGACAGGATTCAACAATCAGTTAGGTAGGGAAGACTTGAATTCTAGAATGTAGAAGGCTTGTCTCATCAAATGCCAGAGCTGAGAAAACAAGTCCATAAAGGAAATCTCTTAGACTGATATGACTGCTCATAAATCCTTCAGAGAGACTGGGTGGGGAAACTAGTAAGACTTCACCTGCTACAGTTCTAAAGGTAGGGAGTTCAGGAAAGTATTTACATAAAAAAAAAAAACCCAACAAAAAACAGGCCTAGCCACTGTCAGCATAATAAGACAGTAGTATAGGATCCGCCTGCGATGCGGGAGGCCTGGGTTCAATCCCTGGGTTGGGAAGATCACCTGGAGGAAGGCATGGCAACCCACTCCAGTGTTCTTGCCTGGGAAATCCCAGAGAGGAGCCTGGCAGGCTACAGTGCATAGGATTGCAAAGAGTCTGACATGACTTAGCAACTAAACAACAACAACAACAAAAACAAATAGATACACATTGTGTTCATATTTCACTTGAAGGAAAAAAATGTATTATCCATATTTACAGTTCACTGCTGTTCTCTTAGGTGAATTACAGGTCTGTTTCAAGTGAAAACATCTCAATAAGTTGATCCAAAGTTATAATCCAGTCCTCTTTAATGCACAGACTTATCTGTCTTGCTATTAGTCATTTATTAAAGGCCCACATTGTTATAAGTACTCTAGAGAACTAATGTAGACATGGCCCTGGAAGTGATCTCTGGTTTCTGGTAGAAAGATTAGGATAGTATATTGATTTTATTGTTAATTGATTCATTAAATGCATAGGTACTATAGTTACAAGCACTAGAGAAATTCATGAAAAATCAATAAATAACTGCACATTACAGTGATGAAAATTGAGCTGGAAAAAAAAAAAACATTTGATTTCCTTGGAGTTTGTTTGATAAGGGCTTCCCTCATAGCTCAGTTGGTAAAGAATCCACCTACAATGCAGAAGACCCTGGTTTGATTCCTGGGTCGGGAATCCACTGGAGAAGGGATAGGCTACCCACTCCAGTATTCTTGGGCTTCCCTTGTGGCTCCGCTGGTAAGGAATCTGCCTGCAATGCGGGAGACCTGGGTTCTAATTCCTGGGTAGGGAAGATCCCCTGTAGAAGGGAAAGGTTACCCACTCCAGTATTCTGGTCTGGAAAATTTCATGGACTATATAGTCCATGGGGTCACAATTGAGTGACTTTCCCATGTTTTTACATGTTGTTTGGTAAGTGGCATCACTGTACATGAGGATGGTGCTATGGATTCCACTTCACTATGCAATTCTCAAATCATAAATATTAAAGAGGTTTTGGATCTGGATATTTAATATGTATCCTGCCATACACATATATTCCATTTTGAGATTACAAATTAAACTCCTTTATTCCTTCTAGTCATATTTTCAGCAGTTATCTGCCTTATTTTTTTCCAAAAGCTACTCAAAGAATATATAGCCCAGGCCTCTAACTCTGAGATTTAAAGACTGTTCTCAAGAATGACTTTAATTGCTATTTCAGAGTCAATACAAATGCAGCATTTTAGATGAGAATATTAAAAAAAATTTTTTTAAGTTTTTCACATTATACGAAAATGTAAGTCACATCACCACGTTGATACGTTCACAATATGTGGAATGGATCTCTCTACAGCAATGGACAGAAAGCAAGATAAATCTGGGAGCAAAAATATGTGCCTGTGTCTTGACCCTTGCATTTCAAAAGGTTTGCTCATTTGATCATGATTGGTTACTAAGCAAGCATTTGAACAAATCAACCGAGCCCCTCAGCTAACTGTGGAATGGACCATCATCCATGGGTCATTTACCCTAGAGGTTTGACCACAGCACATGTTACCTTCATTATGTCTTTTCATCTACATTAGTGCATTTCTTCTTGCTACTCTCCCTAAAGAAATCAAGGACAATTAGGCTGTATTTCTCTTACAGTATCCTTTTATAAACTTGGAGACGATTAGAAATTCACTCCTTGGACTTCATCTAGCCTGACAAAGCAATTCCATTTGCATTTTTCCTTTCCACCAATACACTATTTAAAATACTTAGTAATTAATATTCTTCTGAAATGTTTCCACATTCTTCTGGCCATATGAGAATGGCCAGAGAGCAATGGACAGCAATGTCCATTGCTTATAGAAATTATTTAACCCCATTGGGCCTCAGTTTTTCATCTATAAAATGGGGCTAATAATATCTATACCATGAAGGATATTAAGTATGAAATGAGGTAAGGCATGCAAAGATGTTTCTCCAAGTGCCTAACATGTAATAAGCATTCAAGAAAATGAAACCTATTGCTCATATTATTACTATTAAAAGAAAAAGAGAGCCAAATAATGGAAATAGCACTCCAAAATCATGATGATCCATGCTTAACACAGAAGACAGTATAGATATTCAATTGTCAAATAAATTTTCAGGAGTAAGAGGATGCAGGAATTGTGCAAAGTAAGGGATGAAACTTTGTAGCTTCTTCTCTGATAGAACCAGAGAAGGCCATCAAATTGTTGCCTAGAATTTTCTCCCTCTTATAGACTCCTCACCTGTTTTCATTTAAGACACTCAGGAGCCTGTTTCCTCTCCAAGGGACACACCCAAGTGGAGCTTCCCACTTTCCTCTGTTCATGTATCCACTCATTTTTCAAATAACTGTCTTTATAAAGACAGGCAGGCATTGAAGTGTTCTGCATGTACTGTCTTGGTTAACTAACCCACATAAAGAACCTAGAGAGGTAAACAGAAAGATAGCCTTACCTTACACATCTTATAGATTGGAAAACCGAGCTATATTTCATGATGACTATTTCTATGTTCAAAAAAAACTCTCTATTTTGACTAGGTATTGCTTCTTATGATGCTACTCTCAGTCACATGAAGGGGCTCATCAAGTTTCCTTATTGGGTACCAGATGCAAATAGGCAAGTTACCAGGGGGCCATCCAAACTTCCAGCTCCTTTCATCTTCCATAGAATCCTGGAGCAGCGATACTTTAGTGTAGGTCCACTCCCTTTCCCCCAGAACTGTTGCTCAACTTTCCCAGGTGCAGGCTGGTGGGTGGGGTGGGGGTGGGGGGCGGAGACCAGCCCTCAGGATGATTATCCTAACTACCTGAGATGCCACTTCTTTGAAAATGTAATCAGAATTCTCTCAATGTTTTGTTTATTTATTTATTTAAATAACACCTGTCTGGCAGTCGTCACAACCCATTCAGAGCTTTTGATTTAGAAATAATGATAAACAGCTGCAATTCAGGCAGAACATTTCCACAGAGAAACTATACATCACTATTGCTGATAAATGTGGTACACTTAGTAATTATAAAAGGTAGCCATGACCCAGGGCCCATCTTTATCAGAGGCTGTTTCATGCACCCAGAGAGACAGTTTTCCAGACAAATAATCCAAATCGATTTCACCACTTTCCCTTCAAAGGACAAAAGAGAAATTTCTTTGGTGTTTCAAACCAAGCTGAAAGCTGTCACAAGTCCAATTGAGAGGCAAACTTAATACAAATTGTGTTCACCCTAGCCATCAATTTCAAAAGTCCACTCCCCCTTCTTTTGTTCCATTACTCTTAGGTGAATGCATTTGCATTAATAGCAATATTTTCAGTAAAGTTGCACAGATAAATTTCTGAAAGCTTTTAGTTTGTGGCTGTGCATCCCAATTGAAGGGCTTCCCCAGTGGCTCAGCAATAAAGAATCTGCCTCAATATGGGAGACCTGGGTTCGATTCCTAGGTTGGGAAGATCCCCTGGAGGAGGGCATGGCAACCCACTCCAGTAATTCTTGCCTGGAGAATCCCCATGGACAGAGGAGCCTGGCAGGCTATAGTCCATAGAGTCACAAAGAATCAGACATAACTGAAGCAGCTTAGCACACACATCCCACTTGGAAGAAAAGACCTCAGCTGAAGAGGCTAACAAGGTTTACTTTGGGGAGCAGTGGAAGTCTGGTGAGACACAGATGGCTCAGAGGGCCCAAGCAGGAAGAGCTCAGACTCAATGTTCAGACTCCTGACACCTCCCAGCTAAGAATCTGTTTTCCCAATAGGCCAATCAAGTAGGAATATGCTTATTCAAGAAACAGGGCCAGAGACTGTTGGAAGTGAAGTGAAAGTTGCTCAGCCATGTCCGACTCTTTGCAACCCCATGGACTATACAGTCCATGGAATTCTCTAGGCCAGAATACTGGAGTGGATAGCCTTTCCCTTCTCCAGGGAAGCTTCCCAACCCAGGGATCAAACCCAGGTCTCTCGCATTGCAGGCAGATTCTTCACAAGCTAACCCACAGGGAGGCTCAGAGAGTGTCAGAGAGCCAGGCAAATGTGTCAGAGTCAAGACATTCATCTGATTCATCACTGCTGCAGATAAAAGGACAGACAGTCACCCTGTTTCAGTCTGCCCAGGAGACTCCTATATACAATGCACAAGGAATAAGAAGTGGGGAAGGATAGCCAGATTCACATGATCACATCACTGAATATTACAAGGCCCTTCATATTTTTTCTTGGCTTTTTTAAAAATTATTTTTTATTGGAGTAGAGTTAATTTATAATGTTATTAGTTTCTGCTGTGCACTAAAATGAATCAGCCATATATATACATACACATACATACATGTACATACATATATATACATATGTATACACACACACACGCACACACTCTCTTTTTCAGATTCTATTCCTATATAGGTCATTACAGAGTATTGAGCAGAGTTCCCTGTGCCATATAGTAAGTTCTTATAAGTTTTCTATTTCATATATAGTAGTGTGTATATCGGAGAAGGCAATGGCACCCCACTCCAGTACTCTTGACTGGAAAATCCCATGGACGGAGGAGCCTGGTGGGCTGCAGTCCGTGGGGTCGCTAAGAGTCGGACACGACTGAGTGACTTCACTTTCACTTTTCACTTTCATGCATTGGAGAAGGAAATGGCATCCCACTCCAGTGTTCCTGCCTGGAGAATCCCAGGGACTGCGGAGCCTGGTGGGCTGCCGTCTATGGGGTCGCACAGAGTCGGACACGACTGACGTGACTTAGCAGCAGCAGCAGCAGTATGTGTATGTCAGTCCCAGTCTCTCAATTCATCCCTCCCCACCTTCTCCCTTGGTAACTGTAAGTTTGTCTTCTGCAGCTATGACTATTTCTGTTTCGTAAATAGGTTCATTTGTACCATTTTTTTAAGATCCCACATAAAAGAGATATCATATGATATTAGTCTTTCTCTTTCCGACTTACTTTGCTCAGTATGACAATCTCTAGGTTCATCCATGTCACTGCAAATGGCACTATTTTGTTCCTTTTCATGGCTAATATTCCATTGCATACATGTACCACATTCTCTTTATCTATTCCTCTGTTGATGGATATTTAACATGCTTCCCTTTTATACTTTGTAACTGTTCTTTCATATACAATAATTTCAGTCTAACCATAGCCCCATGTAGAAAACCCATTCTAAGCTCCATTTTCATAGATGAATAAAGCGAGGCTTCAAAAGGTTAGTGTAAGCAGCTCTTTGCAGGAAACCACCCTCAGCGGGAAGCCCTTCTCTTTGTCACTTAAGCAAAGCTGTACTGTAATTAATTTTTAACCAGACTCCCCCATGTTCTACCCATCTCAAGCCCGAGCACAGCTTTCAAATCTTTTAATCACACAATACCTTGCCTAACTTGTCAGTTCTTTCCATAGATCAAAGAAATAGACATAAAGAGTAAGTAATTAACAGATGACCGTATCTCTTCTCTAGCTTCCACTTCAGTAATCTGGTGAACAAACTGTGTGACCAAACTGTGTGAACAAGATAACATCTGGAGGAATATTGAGAGGAGCCCATGAGGCTGCACACACAGCGGTGGATGGCAATGACTCAGACTCTCTATCTCAATGATGCACTGAGATTACTTCCCTACTTCCCTTTAAAACTTTCATGGCTGAGCAGATTCTTGCAGGTATTTTGTAGGGGATGCTGAGTAACCATCTCCCCAGATTGCCAGCATTCTGATTAAAGACAACTTTCCCCTCTACTAACACTTAGGAGTTTGCTTTTATAAGCAATGAGTGGCCGAGTCTGCTTCAATCAGTAACATTAAATGACTTGTACTCCGTATGTAATACCATCATAATCCTCTCTCCCCCAAAGACTCGGAGCACATTGAAGGCAGAGACTCATTTTTGTTTCACTGCTCTGCTCCCAAAGTGCCTTTCACAGTGTAGGCATATCCTTTGTTATGTAAATGAGTACTGTTCACAGTCACCCAAAAAACAGGATAGTCACCAGGGATGCAGTAACAATGCCTTTACATCAGAATTTTTCAGTGCACTCTTCAAATTCATGGATTTGCTCTATTCTATTCAGTTGAGACGTTGTGTCTTGACCAGTGGGGAAGGATAGAGAAGTGCCATCTCTGCCATCAAAGCTAGAGATGTGCTTAAGTCAAATACTCCTTTCTTCCATGGTAACCTCAGAGTAGAACCAATTTCATAGAGCTGAGACCTAGACGAATGAATGAATGGTCAAATTTATGTTGATTTCCCAACAGTTCACACTTTGCCAGTGCTAGGCTGTTTGTTCATCCTGCCCCTCAGTCTCTTTTTATTATTGAACTTTTACTCATCTTTCTAGCTCCATTTGAATACTCCCACCCCACCCCACCTCCATCACCCACAGATCTGTGTAACCTTTCTCTTTAAATAGCATAGTCTTGTGCTTCTATCTAAGACCTCCTATATTTGGCCTTGCATCAGTTATATGAGTATTTATACCTAAATGCTAGACTGAAAATTATCTGATGCCAAGAACTGGGTTCTTGCTCATCTTTGTATCCTCATAAAATCTATTGAGCACATAATAGGTGCCAAAATGATAATTGTTGAATTTCATGACTGGTTGCAATGTTAAACTAAGCCATTAACCACTATTTAATCTAACCCTAAGTTCCCTTACTCTGGATTTGCCAGATCTTTATTGTTTTCCAGCCTTTCCCTGTCACTGTATCATCCCTTCTTGCCAGCCAAGAAGAGAGAAAAAAAAAATTATAAACATGATCCAACATTTGCAGTTTCTGTCACTGTTTTTTTCCTCATCAAGAGATTTTCTTTTCTACATAATTAATTTCTCCTCTCTGACCCTTTGAAGCCCAGAGTTATCCTAAAAGCTGCCTTGCATCTGTTTGCTTAAGAGAATACATGAACCATCTTAGCAACATTTGTTTATAAGTATCTAAAGTCACATGTGCATGTGTGTTTCTGTGTAGTGTATAAATACATATTCCTCTTATCAATTCCTGCCTTCTATGGACAGTGATCAGATTCACTTTCACAAATACCCATGGGGAAATGAGATTCCTGGAACACTGCTGAGCTCGAGGAAGAAATATTTCAGGTGCACCTTGGTACTCACTGACTCTGCTTTTTTACTCCGGTGACACATAGCCTCATGATGCTGAGTTCAACTGAAGAAGCAGGAGAACTTGATGTTTATTAATATCCCCTTAAACAGAAGTGTAAATGTTATTAAATTCTTCCTCGACAATGATATAAGCCACACATAGAGAAAGGATACAATGTAGCACAAAATCAGATTTCTTGCACCCAGAAAGACCCTGCCTTAATTAAGCAGTATTACCTGCTACTGTGTGCCTCACATTAATTAATTAATGACAGGAATTAATGTTACAGGAACAATGCTGTTTTGCTCCTGCTCTGATATACACCTCACTTCTGATAAATTTGTTTATCCTTGGCTAAAAAAAATCAAGAAATTGTGTGTGTGTGTGTGCACACGCATGCAGAGGGAAGGGTGACTGTTCTTCCAACCAATCCACAGCACACCTGAAAAAATGCAATATCTCATCTTTTCTATTTGACTATGTGCATGTGTACTAAGTCACTTCAGTCGTGTCTGATTCTTTGTGACCCTACGTTTCAAAGAACATAGCCCACCAGGCTCCTCAGTCCATGGGATTCTCCAGGCAAGAATACAGGAGTGGGTTGCCATGCCCTCCTCCAGGAGATCTTCCTGACCTAGGAATCAAACCCAAGTCTCTTATGTCTCCTCCATTGGCAGGCGGGTTCTTTACCACTAGTGCTACCTAGAAAGCCCCTATTAGATTATAAGTTCCTAAAAATCAAGGTCCTTACATTTCATCTTTGTAGCCCTCATATGATCTGGACAATGGTTTGTACTAGTTAGTGTTCCATAAGTTACTGAACAGATAAAGTGAAGTCTCACCATACAGCCCCTATATTAGTTTCCTAATGTTGCTATAAAAAGTTACCACTAATTTAGTGGTGTAAAAACAACACAAATTTATTATCTTACAGTTTAGGAAGTCAGAAGTCTGACACAGGTCTCCTTGGATTAAAATTAAGGTGTTACCATACACAAAAATAAACTCAAAATGGATTAAAGATCTAAATGTAAGACCAGAAACTATAAAACTCCTAGAGGAGAACATAGGCAAAACACTCTCCAACATAAATCACAGCAAGATCCTCTATGACCCACCTCCCAGAATATTGGAAATAAAAGCAAAACTAAACAAATGGGACCTAATGAAACTTAAAAGCTTTTGCACAACAAAGGAAACTATAAGCAAGGTGAAAAGACAGCCTTCAGAAAGGGAGGAAATAATAGCAAATGAAGCAACAGACAAAGGATTAATCTCAAAAATATACAAGCAACTCCTGAAGCTCAATTCCAGAAAAATAAATGACCCAATCAAAAAAATGGGCCAAAGAACTAAACAGACAGTTCTCCAAAGAAGACATACAGATGGCTAACAAACACATGAAAAGATGCTCAACATCACTCATTATTAGAGAAATGCAAGTCAAAACCATAATGAGGTACCATTACTCGCCAGTCAGGATGGCTGCTATCCAAAAGTCTACAAGCAATAAATGCTGGAGAGGGTGTGGAGAAAAGGGAACCCTCTTACACTGTTGGTGGGAATGCAAACTAGTACAGCCACTATGGAGAACAGTGTGGAGATTCCTTAAAAAACTGGAAATAGAACTGCCATATGACCCAGCAATCCCTCTCCTGGACATACACACTGAGGAAACCAAAACTGAAAGATGCGTGTACCCCAGTGTTCATCGCAGCACTGTTTATAATAGCCAGGACATGGAAGCAACCTAGATGCCCATCAGCAGACGAATGGATAAGAAAGCTGTGGTACATATGCATAATGGAATATTACTCAGCCATTAAAAAGAATACATTTGACTCAGTTCTAATGAGATGGATGAAACTAGAGCCCATTATACAGAGTGAAGTAAGCCAGAAAGATAAACACCAATACAGTATACTAACGCATATATATATGGAATTTAGAAAGATGGTAACAATAACCCTATATGCAAGACAGAAAAAAAGACACAGATGTATAGAACAGACTTGTGGACTCTATGGGAGAAAGCGAGGGTGGGATGATCTGAGAGAATAGCACCGAAACATATATATTATCTATAGTGAAACAGATTGCCAGTCCAGGTTGGATGCATGAGACAAGTGCTCAGGGCTGGTGCACTGGGATGACCCAGAGGGATGGGATGGGGAGGGAGGTGGGAGGGGGGGTTCAGGATGGGGAACACATGTAAATCCATTGCTGATTCATGTCAATGTATGGCAAAAACCACTACAATATTGTAAAGTAATTAGCCTCCAACTAATAAAAATAAATGGAAAAAAAAAAGAACCACCTTTTGGGTTAAAAAAATAATAATAATAAAATAAAATTAAGGTGTTAGCAGGACAGCATTATTTTCTGGGGGTCCCAGGGAAGAATCCATTTCCTTGCCTGTTTCAATTTCTAGAGGCAGCATGCATTCCTTGGTACCTGGTCCCTTCCTCCATCTTCAAAGCCAGAAATTGCTGGTCAAAATTGTCACATTGAATCACTCTGATACTCTTCTTCATTCCTCCTTCACTTATAAGTACCCTTGTGATGACATTGGGCCCACCTGGATAATTCAGGATACTCTCATTTCAAGGTCAGCTGATTAGCAACCTTAATTACATCCACAACCTTAATTCACCTTTTCTAAAGGTTGGGCTGGCTAAAAAGTTCATTTGGGTTTCCCCTATGATGTAACAAATAATCTCGAATGAACGTTTTGGCCAACTCAATATTATAACATATTGCAGCCTTGGGGCAAGGACCTGGCTCCTCCTCAGTGTATATTCATTAACAGTATCTTTGAGTTCTTATGCAGAAGTAAAATACCCAACAAATGGAAGATGTTAACAATTTGATGAAGCAGTCTTCATTTCAGAGAGAAGTTCACAGTTTGATAACCTCGAGAACCACAAGAACTCATCAGGATACCACCTGAGGCCAGATTAGATGAATATTAGCCCTGCACACACCCTGATCCTTATCAGCAAATCTACCCTTGAACCACTGCTATGAAACTCCTCATCAAATCCCCCCAGGTTGGGACACACAATTTTCGAGGGCACAAGCCCACTGTGGCCCCCTCTGCCTGGCAAAGCAATGAAGCTTCTTTTTTTATGTGTGTATGCTTTGTCACTCAGTCATGTCTGACTCTTTGTGACCCTAGGGACTATAGCTCACAGGCTCCTCTGTCCATAGAATTCTCCAGGGCAGAATACTGGAGTGGGTAGCCATTCCCTTCTCCAGGGGAACTTAGCGACCCAGGGATCGAATCTGAGTCTCCTGCATTGCAGGTGGATTCTTTACTGTATTTCACCTAAAACTCTGTCTCCAAGGTTTGATTTGGCACTGGTGCAAAGAGGCCAAGTTTCTGGCATCACTTTCATGATGTATCACTGCTATATAGCCAAGAATTTCCAAGCAAGTCTCCATCTTGAGCAAAACCCTTAAGACAAGACAGATTACAAGAACTCAAAACTTTACTTTTCTTGTATCTTTTCTCAGGTTGCATATGTGTTATCAAAGTGAGGGAGTAAACTGAGAAAAATAATAGGATCTAGGAAGTAGGTGATCCAACACAGGATGATCAAAGCAGGTTATAAGAGAACTGTGCCCCAGGCCTAGAAAGCAGAAGCAGCCATTCTAGATTTAAATAGAAGGATACAGGATGATGAAAAAGAGGCTTAGAAGGAAAAATGGAAATGGTAACATTTCTGCAATTTTTTTCTAAGCATTTGAGAGTGTATAAAAAATATTGATAGATGTTTAACAATTCTGGAGGGACATTTGAGGGAAAAGTTAATGTTAGGTAAGCAGAAAAGAAGGCAAATGAAAACCAAAAAATTAAAAAAAAAATAGTGACAAAAAATTGTATGAGAAAAGAAATGGAATCATGATAGAACACTTAGTTCAACAGTGAATATTATTTAGTGATACTTTATTTTTATTTTTTAATTTATTTTTACTGAAGTATACTTGAATTACAATGCTATATGATTTTTACTGGTATTTTAAATAATAATAGAAGTTAATGTGTGTGAGAGGAAGGCAGAGAGCTTAACTTTTTCATCTGCCACTATAAGAAGTTAATAGACAGTCAACTTTTACAAAGTCAAGAAGTCAAAAAATTGTAACATAAGCATATCCCTTAGAAATATGGAGGGACATGCTAGAAGAAATAGTTGAAAGTTTCAAGTGGGCCTCAGGAGTGAAGAAATATGAATAAAAGGATTGCTTTTTTTCAATCTAAACTTTAAAAAAATTTTATACATATATTACCTTGGTAACATTAAAAATTAAATAAGAAGAAAAGAAAGTAATGAAATATGTGAAAATTCTGGGTGTGTCTGAAAGGAAGGTCTTCATAATGAATCAGCCTATTTTGCCATGAAAGCAATGATAGGGATAATACTACCAGCCAACCTTCAAAAATGCTCCATCAAGCCTGCTTCCCACTATTCTCTGGGGTTTATTAGGGGCTTTAAACCATGATGGATGCTAAGAATTATCTATATTCTAAAAATAGATGTTTCTGCATGAAAGAAACATTTTGATTGCTAACAATGTGTTATACTTCATTGAGGGAGAAGGAATGCCCTTCGGATTGGTTTTCTATTGTTATGTACATTTAGGCCATTTACCTAACTTTTGGTTTAGTTCCCTTGGGGCCAACAGTGTGCATTAGCCAAAGACCTAGCTAAGGTTAGAGGGTACAGAGCCTTGGAACAGAGCTGAGACAATTAGTCTCACCTCCAGGAAATAAATTCCACTCTTCTGCTGTTGTACCAAGAACCAATATTCACTCCCAAGTTATTTGATTTTCATGCTAGCTGCTTCAATAAACCTTTTCCCTTACATTATTTATGAGTTTATTCTGGTAGAGTTAACTAAAAATTCAAGACCTTGTCTCATGTCTATGTGTTTCTCGTTTATTAATAATTCTAATAAGGCTACTACTCTCTCTCTCTAACCAGGTTAGGGAAATACTACATAGAAAACTCCCCTTCACTGTAACCACATTTTATATTTCTAATTCAATTCTCACACACAAAATTCCACCCCACTTGCTGAATGGCAACTTAAGGGTCTTTCATACTTTAATTTATGGCTCTCAAGATACTTCCCAGTTTCTTCTTTTCTGATGGGAAAACAAGACTTACATTTTTTCATATGGTTATTACATTGAAATTACCACCAGAAAATTAATGTATTTAATAACTGTCAAAAAGAATGAAAAATGGGTCTTGAAACATGAAGACAACTATATTTATGAATCCCTTCAACCTCTTAGAGTCATCGGATAACAGGATAAATGTCATTATGACTTTGATCCAAGGCACTCTATCACTTAAAATTTAGGTGAAAAAAAAATGTTCTTTATTCAGCAAGAGCTGATAACATCCTACTGAAGAAAGGTCATTTACTTTATGTTACTTTTCATTCCTTCAGGGTTGAATATCTTTGCGTTTTAAGCACTGGCAAAAAAAATGCACTTCTTATTGGGGGTATAAACAATGTGGCACTATGAAGGGATTAAATAATCAGATCTTAAAATCTAGAAAGAGTTTCTCTGTGTAGTAAGATCAACTAGTTATTGATAAAGGACTAGGCTCTTAGTGCCTTTGTTCTCCCATCCTATATTTTATAGGGAGCAGAGTTTCTATTCCCATCATCCATTTGTCGCTACTGGAAATAGAAAGGATCTACTCATTCTTTTTTCATTACTTTCAGCAAAATCATAAGGTCAGAGGTTTGTCTCCTGTTCCACACAATATCCACTCAAGACTTTTTGAGGGAGTACTTGACAACAGCAGACATAGAAGAGAGATTCTGCCGGGCTCCTTTTGCTCTGGGTACTTGGTGTAACTTTTCTTTCTCCCTGACCCTGAAAAAACCCTTGAACATCTCCCCACTAAAGAGCTACTCACAACAGTGTAGCATGCTGGTGAACCCTGGGGTCACCTTCTGTGGGTCAGGGCTATAGAAAATGTTTCAGTACCCAGCTCATACTAGTATTTGAACTGCTTGTAAAACTGTATCATTGGCCTAAATTGCTGTTGGGCTTGGGATATAAGCTATTTAAGAATAATGACATTCAGGGTGTGTGTGTGTGTGCCCACACACATTTTATTCAATTTCCCCAGCATCCTAAATGTCTACTTCTTTTCAATAACTGCCTCATGGTTCTTCTTTGCACTTTACAAATCTGACTTTGACAACAACAGAACTGAAAAAGAGCTCTTAGAAGATCCAGTAGAGTTTCTGGCTTATCTACAAGGTCCCTCACTGTTTTCTTTGTAGAGAAGCAAAATCTGCCACCCTTAATTGTATCTCTTACACATAAGAATTAATTTAGGCTGATTATTCTTTTTTTTTTTTTTAGGTCTTTCTCTTTTTTTTTTTTATTATTATTATTTTTTTTTCCAGTGGGTTTTGTCATACATTGATATGAATCAGCCATGGATTTACATGTATTCCCAATCCCGATCCCCCCTCCCACCTCCCTCTCCACCCGATTCCTCTGGGTCTTCCCAGTGCACCAGGCCGGAGCACTTGTCTCATGCATCCCACCTGGGCTGGTGATCTGTTTCACCATAGATAGTATACATGCTGTTCTTTTGAAATATCCCACCCTCACATTCTCCCACAGAGTTCAAAAGTCTGTTCTGTATTTCTGTGTCTCTTTTTCTGTTTTGCATATAGGGTTATCGTTATCACCTTTCTAAATTCTATATATATGTGTTAGTATGCTGTAATGTTCTTTATCTTTCTGGCTTACTTCACTCTGTATAATGGGCTCCAGCTTCATCCATCTCATTAGGACTGGTTCAAATGAATTCTTTTTAATGGCTGAGTAATATTCCATGGTGTATATGTACCACAGCTTCCTTATCTATTCATCTGCTGATGGGCATCTAGGTTGCTTCCATGTCCTGGCTATTATAAATAGTGCTGCAATGAACATTGGGGTGCACGTGTCTCTTTCAGATCTGGTTTCCTCAGTGTGTATGCCCAGAAGTGGGATTGCTGGGTCATATGGCAGTTCTATTTCCAGTTTTTTAAGAAATCTCCACACTGTTCTTCATAGCGGCTGTACTAGTTTGCATTCCCACCAACAGTGTAAGAGGGTTCCCTTTTCTCCACACCCTCTCCTGCATTTATTGCTTGTAGACTTTTGGATAGCAGCCATCCGGACTGGCGTGTAATGGTACCTCATTGTGGTTTTGATTTGCATTTCTCTAATAATGAGTGATGTTGAGCATCTTTTCATGTGTTTGTTAGCCATCTTTATGTCTTCTTTGGAGAACTGTCTGTTTAGTTCTTTGGCCCATTTTTTGATTGGGTCATTTATTTTTCTGGAATTGAGCTTCAGGAGTTGCTTGTATATTTTTGAGATTAATCCTTTGTCTGTTTCTTCATTTGCTATTATTTTTTCCCAATCTGAGGGCTGTCTTTTCACCTTACTTATAGTTTCCTTTGTAGTGCAAAAGCTTTTAAGTTTCATTAGGTCCCATTTGTTTAGTTTTGCTTTTATTTCCAATATTCTGGGAGGTGGGTCATAGAGGATCTTGCTGTGATTTATGTCGGAGAGTGTTTTTAGGCTGATTATTCCTAAGGCGCCCAAAATTCAGGAAGAACTTTTGACATTTCTCTTAATGTAACTGAGCAGGACCTTATGGGGCTTTCCAGAAACAGACTCCTATCCTAAATCTTCTGCTTTAGTAACTCCCTGTTAGTAATAATAATACTATTGGATATTACTATTGAAGTGAAGTGAAGTCGCTCAGTCGTGTCTGACTCTTTGCGACCCTGTGGACTGTAGCCCACCTGGCTCTTCTGTCCGTGGGATTCTCCAGGCAAGAATACTGATGTGGATTGCCATTTCCTTCTCCAGGGGATCTTCCTGACCCAGGGATTGAGCCCAGGTCTCTCACATTGCAGGCAGACCCTTTAACCTCTGAGCCACCAGGGAAGTCCAAGGATATCACTATTAGATATTACTATTAGTAATAATAATACCATTCAGTTCAGTTCAGTCGCTCAATTCATGTCCGACTCTTTATGATCCCATGGACTGCAGCACACCAGGCCTCCCTGTCCATCAACTCCTGGAGTCTAACCAGACCCATGTCCATCGAGTCAGTGATGCCATCCAACCATCTGCTATCGTCTCCTTCTCCTCCTGCCCCCAATCCTTCCCAGCATTAGGGTCTTTTCCAATGAGTCAACTCTTCGCATGAGGTGGCCAAAGTATTGGAGTTTCAGCTTCAGCATCAGTCCTTCCAATGAACACCCAGGACTGATTTCCTTTAGGATGGACTGGTTGGATCTCCTTGCAGTCCAAGGGACTCTCAAGAGTCTTCTCCAACACCACAGTTCAAAAGCATCAATTTTTCGGTGCTCAGCTTTCTTCATAGTCCAACTCTCACATTCATACATGACCACTGGAAAAGCCATAGCCTTGACTAGACAGACCTTTGTTGGCAAAGTAATGTCTCTGCTTTTTAATATGCTATCTAGGTTGGTCATAACTTTCCTTCCAAGGAGTAAGTGTCTTTTGATTTCATGGCTGCAATCACCATCTGCAGTGATTTTGGAGCCCAAAAAAATAAAGTCTGACACTGCTTCCAGTTTCCCCGCCTATTTCCCGTAAAGTGATGGGACCAGATGCCATGATCTTAGTTTTCCAAATGTTGAGGTTTAAGCCAACTTTTTCACTCTCCTCTTTCACTTTCATCAAGAGGCTTTTTAGTTCCCCTTCACTTTCTGCCATAAGGGTGGTGTCATCTGCATATCTGAGATTGGTTATTGATATTTCTCCTGGCAATCTTGATTCCAGCTTGTGCTTCATTAGATAATATTAATAGTATCTGTTGCACATTTCCTGAGTAGTTTTCCAGATGCTAAAATTCCCACCAAATGGAAGGCATTAACTACTTGATGACCATGAGCACTTACATAGTCCCCAGACCTAATGGAACCTAAGGACAGATAATATTAACCCCTGTGACATGATTCTGTAACCTCACCATCAATCAATCAGAATTGGGCATGAACTGATCACACATCCTGCAACTTCCCTCCCTCACCTTGCCCTTAAAAACTTCCCTGAAACCTGGGAGTTCGTGTGTTTTGAGCATTAACTGCCCTTGGATTCCTTGTCTGGTGCCTTACAATAAATGCTGCATCTTTCTTTACCACAACCTGGTGTCAGTAGATTGGTTTACTGCATGCAGGACTGAATCTTGGTTGGTAACACTGCCTAACTAAAAGAATATAGATAGACGACTTGTTCCAGGAAGGATTATCACCTTAGATGACTATAGTATGAACTAGGTGTGTTGACAGGGAGGAAACTAGCAGTCTGCTTGTTAAAATTCTTCTGTGTCCTGTTGTCTCCACATGGCCCAGCAAAACATTTGTTTACCAAACACTTGTTTTTCTATCTCCACATGAATTGCCCTCCTCTCCTTTGAAGTCCCAAACCCTTAACCAAAACATCTCTTTTGTCTTTAGCCAAGTTCAAGTTCAATTGCTCAGTCGTGTCCAACTCTTTTCGACCCCATGAACCGCAGCACGCCAGGCCTCCCTGTCCATCACCAACTCCCGGAGTTTACTCAAACTCATGCCCATCGAGTCGGTGATGCCATCCAGCCATCGTCTTTGGCTAAAGATGGTATTTAAGGTGAGGGCTTCAGGTTTTTTCATAAATTACTCAGTTTTCCTGGATCTCTCTCATGTATATATATTATTACACTTTGATTTTCTCCTGTTAATCTATTTCATGTCAATTTAATTCTTAAACCAGCCAGAGGAACCTAAAACGGTACAGGAAAAATTCTTCCTCCCTGACAGTTCTGTATAGCCTTGTGTACTCCCTCTTTTCTTTTTGCCTACACCCAGGTTTGTCCTGCTCTGCACCCCACCCCTGCTATTCCCTGGAACCAGATTACAAAGGCTGTACTAGTGCCTTTTGGGACATAGATCTTGGCCAAATCAGAGCCCCTGCTTCTACACAAACACCCCAGGGGAAGAAAAGGAACACTATTCCAAATTTCTGTTAAAATAATTTTTTCTGCTTCTTTGAGTTCCAATTTAAACCCAATCATTTCTTTCTTTAATTCTTATATTTACACTGATCCAACTTAATACATCTTTTCTTAATTTTCAAGACTCTGGTTGGAAAAATTCACAAATATCCAGTATAGAATTTCATTTTTTATGTGGTACATAAATCCTTCTTAATTTTTATTCACAAACTCCACTTTTCATCTATAGTTACCATTGTTTCCATTTTTCCTTTCTTTTTCATCATACAGTGGCCAAGAAGCTGTATATCTTGGATGATCTTTCCAGACTATCCTGTATGGCACATTCCTCTTACTGTCTGGTACAAACTTTCTCTCTCTCTCTTTCTCTCTCCCCCTCCTTCTCTCCCTTCCCCTCTCCCTCTCTTCATTTCTCTCTTTCTCTCATAAGACCAAAAATGCCTAACTTTTTGTACCCCCATAGCCTGTCTCTACTTTATCTTTCTAGTTTAGCCATTAAAGTCATCAATAAAATAAGACAGAGCCTGTTCTTTCTATCCTGATTACACTTATGCAGCATCCCTGTAAATACTGAATGTTTATCCTAAATGATCAGATTAGACATAAAGAATTTATTTGGGGTTACATGTAACAGTTGTAGGGAGACGAAGAGAGAGGAGAAAGAGAGAGAGAATTGCTGAGCTTTGACTTTATTTGGAACAGAAATTCCTTCCTCATATTCTTCACTAAATGGGGCCAAGACTTCTGGACCAGAAATAAGTAAACAAAGTCAACTATAATTGAGTTTACCATGGGAACGTATTGCTCTGAGGATAGTTTGGAAGATAAATAAGAATGAGCTCAGATAATAGCAAGTCCAAAATCAAATCCCCTCTTGGAGAAATCACATCTTAAGAAACTCAGCTTTCCATGTCAAAGAAACCAGCCTTTCCATGAGAAAAGCCATCCTGTGCTTGAAAATGAGTCCCCCTGAAATTGAGTCCCTCTGCTGAGTTTATTCTTGTCCAACACTTGTTCCCCTGAAGATTGAGGAGAATCAAAGAAAATGGGGGATTGAAACTGAGCAGGTCACTGTAGGGCTGTCCAGAGCATAAAAGCCTTTCCATGTCCTGCATTTCTTGTTTGTAAGAAAAAGGCTTTCAGCCTCCTAGACCTTCCCTGAGTTCCAAAGGGTAGTATCAAAAAGTGACGGACAGTGAGATGAAATGCAGAAAGAAATAATGGTACACTGATAAAGCAGAGTCCTAATTCCTCCTGAAGGGCTATAAATAACAATCTGATCTGTATCTCTGAGTTCTACAAGAACTAAGCGCCCCCCTCCCCCAAACACACATCAAGTGGAGGATGGCAATCTTCAGGTTGAGCACAAACACATGGACCCCAAACTAGTCAGAAGCAGAAGACTGATGATTGAGATTCCTGGAACACCATCCTGTACAGTTAGGTTCAGTTCAGTCACTTAGTCCTGTCTGACTTTTTGCAGCCCCATGGTCTACAGCACACCAGGCTTCCCTGTCTATCACCAACACCCGGAGCTTATTCAAACTTGAGTCCATCTAGTCAGTGATGCCATCCGACCATCTCAACCTCTGTCATCCCACCATCTCAACCTCTGTCATCCCCTTCTATTCCTGCCTTCAACCTTTCCCAGCATCATGGTCTTTTCCAATGAGTCACTTCTTCACATCAGGTGGCCAAAGTATTGGAGTTTCAGCTTCAGCATCAGTCCTTTGAATGAATATTCAGGACTGATTTCCTTTAGGATGGACTGGTTGGATCTCCTTGCAGTCCAAGGGACTCTCAAGAGTCTTCTCCAATACCACAGTTCAAAAGCATCAATTCTTCGGTGCTCAGCTTTCTTCATAGTCCAACTCTCACATCCATACATGACCACTGGAAAAACCATAGCCTTGACTAGACGGACTTTGTTGGCAAAGTAATGTCTCTGCTTTTTAATATGCTGTCTAACTTGGTCATAGCTTTTCTTCCAAGGAGCAAGTGTCTTTGAATTTCAAGGCTGCAGCCACCATTTGCAGTGATTTTGGAGGCCCAAAAAACAAAGTTTCTCACTGGTTCCATTGTTTCCCCATCTATTTACCATGAAGTGATGAGACTGGATGCCAGGATCTTAGTTTTTTGAATGTTGAGTTTTATGCCAACTTTTTCACTCTCCTCTTTCACTTTCATTGAGAGGCTCTTTAGTTCTTCACTTTCTGCCATAAGGGTGGTGTCATCTGCATATCT
Source organism: Cervus elaphus (assembly GCF_910594005.1). Taxonomy (NCBI): domain Eukaryota; kingdom Metazoa; phylum Chordata; class Mammalia; order Artiodactyla; family Cervidae; genus Cervus; species Cervus elaphus. Next base: position 40,152,547 of record NC_057848.1, on the reverse strand, counting down.
AAGGTTATTGATATTTCTCCCTGCAATTTTGATTCCAGCTTGTGTTTCATCCAGCCTGGAATTTCACATGATGTACTCTGCACATAAGTTAAACAAGCAGGGTGGCAATACACAGCCTTGATGTACTCCTTTCCCTATTTGGAAACGGTCTGTTGTTTCATGTCCAGTTCTAACTGTTGCCTCTTGACCTGCATACAGATTTCTCAGGAGGCAGGTAAGGTGGTCTGATATTCCCATCTCTTTAAGAATTTTCCACAGTTTGTTGTGATCCACACAATCAAAGGCTTTGGCATAGTCAATAAAGCAGATTTTTTTTTTTTTGGTAACTCTCTTGCTTTTTTGATGATCCAACAGATGTTGGCAATTTGGTCTCTGGTTCCTCTGCCTTTTCGAAAACCAGCTTGAACATCTGGAAGTTCATGGTTCACATACTGTTGAAGCCTGAGTTGGAGAATTTTGACCATTCCTTTGCTAGTGTGTGAGATGAATGCAATTGTGCAGTAGCTTAAACATATTTGGACATTGCCTTTCTTTGGGATTGGAATGGAAACTGACCTTTTCCAGTCCTGTGGCCACTGCTGAGCTTTCCAAATTTGCTGGCATATTGAGTGCAGCACTTTCACAGTATTATCTTTTAAGATTTGAAATAGCTCAACTGGAATTCCATCACCTCCACTAGCTTTGAATGTAGTGATACTTCCCAAGGCCCACCGACTTCGCATTCCAGAATGCCTGCCTCTAGGTGAGTGATCACACCATCATGGTTATTGGGTCATGAAGATCTTCTTTGTATAGTGCTTCTGTGTATTGTTGACACATCTTAATATCTTCTGCTTCTATTAGGCCCATACCATTTCTGTCCTTTATTGTGCCCATCTTTGCATGAAATTTTCCCTTGGTATCTCTAATTTTCTTGAAGAGATCTCTAGTCTTTCCCATTCTGTTTTTTCCTTCTATTTCTTTGCACTGATCACTGAGGAAGGCTTTCTTATCTCTCCTTGCTATTCTTCAGAACTCTGCATTCAGATGGGTATATCTTTCCTTTTCTCCTTTGCCTTTAGCTTCTGTTCTTTTCTCATCTATTTGTAAGGCCTCCTCAGACAACCATTTTGTCTTTTTGCATTTCTTTTTCTTGGGGATGGTCTTGATCACTGCCTCCTGTACAATGTCACAAACCTCCATCCATAGTTCTTCAGGCACTCTGTCTATCAGATCTAATGCCTTGAATCTATTTATCACTTCCACTGTGTAATCGTAAGGGATTTGATTTAGGTCATACCTGAATGATTTAATAGTTTTCCCTACTTTCTTCAATTGAAGTCTGAATTTTGCAATTAGGAGTTCATGATCTGAGCCACAGTCAGCTCCCAGTCTTGTTTTTCCTGACTGTATTGAGTGTCTCCATCTTTAACTGCAAATAATATAATCAATCTGATTTTGGTATTGACCATCTGGTGATGTCCATGTGTAGAGTCTTCTCTTGTTCTGTTGGAAGAGGGTGTTGACTATGACCAGTGCGTTCACCTGGCATATGCTGTTAGTCTTTGCCCTGCTTCATTTTGTACTCCAACACCAAATTTGCCTGTTATTCCAGGATCTCTTGACTTCTACTTTTGCATTTCAGTCCCCTATAATGAAAAGGACATCTTTTTTGGGTGTTAATTCTAGAAGATCCTGTAGGTCTTCATAGAATCATTCAACTTCAGCTTCTTCAGCATTACTGGTTGGGGCATAGAATTGTATTACTGTGATATTGAATGGTGTGTCTTGGAAATGAACAGAGATCTTTCTGTCGTTTTTGAGATTGCATCCAAGTACTGCATTTTGGACTCTTTGTTGACTATGAGGGCTATTCCATTTCTTCTAATGGATTCTTGCCCACAGTAGTTAGATATAATGGTCATCTGAGTTAAATTCACCCATTCCAGTCCATTTTAGTTCACTGATTCCTAAAATGTCAATGTTTCCTCTTGCTATCTCCTGTTTGACCACTTCCAATTTACCTTGATTCATGAACCTAACATTCCAGGTTCCTATGCAATATTGGACTTTACTTGCATCACCAGTCACATCCACAACTGGGCATTGTTTTTGCTTTGGCTCATCTCTTCATTCTTTAGGATTTATTTTTCCACTCTTATCCAGTAGCATATTGGGCATCTATCGACCTGGGGAGTTTATCTTTCAGTGTCATATCTTTTTCCTTTTCATACTGTTCATGAGATTCTCAAGACAAGAAGACTGAAGTGGTTTGTCATTCTCTTCTCCAGTGGACCACATTTTGTCAGAACTCTCCACCATGACCCATCTGTCTTAGGTGGCCCTACACGTCATGGCTCATAGTTTCATTGAGTTAGACAAGGCCATGGTCCATGTGATCAGTTTGATTAGTTTTCTGAGATTGTGGTTTTCATTCTGTCCCCCTCTGAGGGATAAGGATTAGAGGCTTATAGAAGCTTCCTTATGGGAGAGACTGACTGTGGGGAAAACTGAGTCTGTTCTGATAGGCGGGGCCATGTACTCAGTAAATCTTTAATCCAATTTTCTTTTGAAGGGCAGGGCTCTGTTCCCTCCCTGTTGTTTGACCTGAGACCAAACTGTGGTGGAGGTAATGAAGTTAATGGCTGCTGCTACTGCTGCTTCTAAGTCACTTCAGTCGTGTCCGACTCTGTGCCACCCCATCCCTGGGATTCTCCAGGCAAGAACACTGGAGTGGGTTGCCATTTCCTTCTCCAATGCATAAAAGTGAACAGTGAAAGTGAAGTCGCTCAGTCGTGTCTGACTCTTCGCGACCCCATGGACTGCAGCCTACCAGGCTCCTCCGTCCATGGGATTTTCCAGGCAAGAGTACTGGAGTGGGGTGCCATTGCCTTCTCTGGAAGTTAATGGCGACCTCCTTCAAAAGGTCCCATACACTCACTGCCGCACTCAGTGCCCCCACCCCTGCAGCAGGTCACTGCCAACCCACACCTCTGTCAGAGACTCCTGGACACACACAGGCAAGTCTGGGGTCACTGGTCCTTTCTCCTGGGTCCTGGGGTGCACAAGCTTTTGTTTGTGCCCTCCAAGAGTCTGTTTCCTCAGTCCTGTGTAAGTTCTGGCAGCTCTGTGGTGGGGTTAATGGTGATCTCCTTCAAGAGGGCTTATGACACACCCAGGTCTGCTGCACCCAGAGCCCCTGCCCCTGTGGTAGGCCACTGCTGACCTGTACCTCCGCAGGACACACTCAACCACTCATAGGCAGATCTGGCTCAGTCTCTGTGGATACTCCTGGTGTGCATGAGGTTTTGTTTGAACCCTCCATGCATTCATTCCTAATGGGTATGGGGTTTGATTCTAAATGCGATTTTGTCCCTCCTACCATCTGGTTGGGGCTTCTTCTTTGCCCTTGTACATGGGGTATCTTTTTTTGGTGGGATCCAACATTCTCTTGTTGATGGTTGTTCAGCAGTGAGTTATTATTTTAGAGTTCTTACAGGAGAAGATGAGCACACGTCCTTCTACCCCACCATCTTGATTTGTTGACAAGCTATGACAAATCTAAACAGCATATCAAAAAGCAGAGATATCACTTTGCTGACAAAGGTCCATATAGTTAAAGCTATGGCTTTTCCAGTAGTCATGTACAGATGTGACAGTTGGACCATAAAGAAGGCTGAGTGCTTAAGAATTGATGCTTTTGAACTGTGCTGCTGGAGAAGACTCTTGAGAGTCCCTTGAACAGCAAGGAGGTCAAACCAGTCAGTCCTAAAGGAAATCAACCCTGAACAGTCATTGGACGGACTGATGCTGAAGCTCCAGTACTTTGGCCACGTGATGCAGAGAGCCAACTCATTGGAAAAGACCCTGATTCTGGGAAACATTGAGGGCAGGAGGAGAAGAGGGTGACAGAGAATGAGATGGTTGGATGGCATCACCAACTCAATGGACATGAGTTTGAGCAAACTCTGGGAGATAGTGAAGGACAGGGAAGCCTCACATGCTGCTGTTCATGGGATTGCAAAGATTCAGACGTGACTTAGTGACTGAACAACAGTAAATCTTGTCTCTGTGAAGTCTTTTGTCAAGTCACCATTCACGTAGCCCTTGTCACTCATTCAATAAATATTTATTGAAAAGCTACTGTGTGCCAAGTATTGTAGTAGAAATTGAATATACAAAGAGAAAAGAAAAGAAGCAAAAAGTCTTCAGTAGCAGTATATTTTGTGTGCTCCAGGCCAGGGTCTGCCTACTTTGCTGATCACCCCCATCTCCACTAAGTTCCAAATGCTCAAATTCAGAAAGATAATTTTTCTGTTGTTGCATGATCCATGGAATGAGTATGCCTCTTATGTGGAGTCATGGAATTTGCTTACATGATCATCTGACTTTACTCAGAACATGGTTTTCTTACAAACTACAGTTTTCCTCTGATTCAGTTCCCTGACTCACTCTCACAATGCTGTTCCCAGAGCAGACACCTTCCTAGGCCAAGGGTTTTATCTGAATGATTCAAAAACCTTGAAGATTCTTCAAAGAGGTTATGGTGTCTCTGAAAAGCATCCAATTTGAATTACAATAATTATATTTTAAAAATCTTTCAAAATATAGCAAAACAACAACACACTCAAATTGTAATATATTGGAAGCTGCTATAGTGTTCATTTATTTTACCGTGTAAATTAGTTTAGGAGGCAGACCTTGACTGAGAGCTACTCTTACCACTTCTATTTAATTCAAGACTCTCCTCAGACTAAAAGTTGAGCTATCCAAAATACTGTTTCTATTTGCAACTTATCTGTGTGAATTAGGGATGTCTCTACACTGTGCAACTAAAATCTTATAGAAAAAATAAATTAGATACTGAAGCTGAATCTAAGACCATAACTGTCACCCAGAATCCCCTATTTCAAAGGTTTGTATTTATCAAAACCACATTCATATACTGATTATACCCTAAGTAAAAGGTATAAATGTGAACTTAAAATATTATAACATGTTTACATATTACAACCCTCTAAGTTTCCACTGGATAAAAATAAAACCTACTGTTAAAAATAAAATTTAGAGCACTACTCAGCCATAAAAAGATAAAATCTTACCATTTGCAAAAACATGGATTGATCTTGAGGGTATCATGTTGAGTGAAATAAGTCAGATGGAGAAAGACAAATACTATATGATTTCATTCATATGTGGAATATAAAAAACAAACAAAAAAACCCAAATAAATGAACAAACCAAACAAAAACAAACAAATACAGAGAACAGAGTAGTGGTTACCAGAAGTGGAGGAGTGGGGTAGAGGTCAGAGGGCTAAATGGGTAAAGGGGATCAACTGAATGGAAACTAAACTTTTGGCAGTAAGCATGCTGTAGTGTATACAGAAGTAGAAGCATAATATTCTACAGATGAAACTTATATATATTATAAATCAAAGTTGCCTTAATTTAAAAAAATAAAAATAAAAAAGAAAATTTCTAAACACTGTCCTAAGTAACTTTGATCTGCCTACCAAGTTTAGTAGGAAGAAGTCAATAACAAAGCTCAAGCATCAACATCACTCATTATTAGACAAATGCAAATCAAAACTACAATGAAGTATCATCTCAAACCTGTCAGAATGGTCATCATCAGAAAGTCTACAAACAATAAATGCTGGAGAACAGTGTGGAGGAAAGGGAACCGTCTTGCACTGTTGGTGGGAATGCAAATTGATACTGCCACTATGGAGAATAGTATGGAGATTCCTTAAAAAAAAAAACAAAACTAAAAACACAACAGGAATAACGTTACCATATGAACCAGCAATCCCACTGCTGGGCAAATACCCTGGGGAAACCATAATTGAAAAAGACAGATGTACCCCAGTGTTCACTGCAGCACTGTTTACAATAGCTAGGACATGGAAGCAACCTAGATGTCCATCAATGGATGAATGGATAAGGAAGTTGTGGTACATATAGTGGAATATTACTCAGCTATAAAAAGGAAGACATCTGAGTCAGTTCTAATAAGGTGGATGAACCTAGGGCTTATTATACAGAGTGAAGTAAGTTAGAAAGAGAAAACTAAATATCATATATTAACATATATAGATGGAATCTAGAGGGCTTCCTGGGTGGCTCAGTGGTAAATAGCCCACCTGCAATGCAGGAGATATAGGTATGATCTGACTCCTGGGTTGAGAAGATCCACTGGAGGAGAGGATGGCAACACTCCAGTATTCATGCCTAGAGAATTCAAAGGACAGAGAAGCCTGACAGGCTACTGTCCACAGGGTTGCAAAGAGTCAACATGACTGAACTGACTGGGCACACATAGAATCTAGAAAGACAATACTGATGATCCTACTTGCAGGGCAGCAAAGGAGACACAGACATAAAGAACAGACTTTTGGACACAATGGGGTAAGGAGACAGTGGGATGATGTGAGAGAATAGCACTGAAACATATACATTACCATATGCGAAGTGGATAGCCAGTGTGAGTTTGCTGTATGATGCAGACAACCCAAAGCTGGTGCTCTGTGACAACCTAGAGGGGTAGGATGGGGTGGGAGGGAGGTTGAAGAGGGAGGGGACATATGTATGCCTATGGCCAATCCACATTGATGTATGGCAGAAACCATCACAATATTATAAAGTAATTATCCTCTAATTAAACAAACAAAAAGCACAAGCAAACACATGGCATCCCAATGAGGAGCCTTTATAAAAGAGATACCTGGAAAAGATGGGCACCCATTTCCATGTCAACCCATCTCTTCAAGAAACTGAAGAACAGTTTCACAGAGTTCCCACTAATGCTAAGACTCTTTAGACTCACAACACTCTTGTTATAGGTACTGTCCATATTCACTCCTCTCTCCATTCACTCCAACAAAAATTGACTATTCTCTTATAACTATAGCTACTTCCCTTTGAAGCAGTAAATGGCTCAGAAGAATACAAAGTACAGATTTCCCTTGGATTCTCAACTCTACATAAGGATGGCTAAATACCTAGGAGATTTGGAAGAATATAGATCAAAATCCTATATCTGAGAATTGACCACTCATTGCTATGCTTCACCCTGTATCCTTTAATCTATGCCACGAAAATTATGTTCTTCTCAACTCACTTTGGTAGGATTCTTAGAGTTCTTCAAAGCTAAGATCAAGCAATTTTGGTACAACTAATGTCAGTAATGTAGCATCTCAATAGTGGCCCTTTCTTGCCAATCATCTTCCCTGGTTACTCAACTTGGTCCACTGATGTAACTGAGCAGGATCTTATGGGGCCATCTTGGGACAGATCCATCCCTCCATCTCCTCTGCCTGCCTCTGTGTAAAAAAGCTGTAGTCTCCCAGACCTCCCTTGGGTCACAAAAACCTGGCTCAAGAATTAATAATTGAAAGGATGTGAACATGTAGCAACAAAAATAGCAATTGGTCCAGGATAACTGGTAAGAATTTTAACAGTAGATCAGTCACATGACAGTCACAGAATCTTCAGTTCCTCCCTGAAGTACCTAGATACCAGTATCTGATGCATATTTCCTGAGTTGCTTTGCAAATGCCAAAACTCCCTCCAAATAGAAGGCATTAATTACTTGATGACCATGAGCACATATGTCCCTAGACCCAGTGGAGCTAAAGACTGATAATATTAATCCCTGTGATATCACCCTGTTACCTCACCATCAACCAATCAGAATTGTGCATAAACTGTTCATACACCCTGTGACTCCCCTCCCTCATGTGTGCTAAGTTACACCAGTCATGTCTGACTCTATATGACCCCATGGACTATAGCCTGCCAGGTTCTTCTGTCCATGGGATTTCCCACACAAGAATACTGGAGTGGGTTGCCATTTCTGCCTCCAGGGGATCTTCCTGACCCAGGGATGGAACCCGCATCTCTTAAGTTTCTTGCATTGGCAGGTGGGTTCTTTACCACTAGTGCTGCCTGGTGACTCCCCTCCATCACCTTGCCCTTAAAAAAATTCCCTGAAACCCACTGGGGAGTTGGGGTGTATTGAGCATTAGCTGCCCTTGCACATCTCACAATAAACATTGCACTTTCCTCCACCACCACCAGGTGTCGGAAGATTGGCATTATTGCACGTGGGCGAGTGGACCAAAGTTTGGTGCAGTAATGCTGACAGTCTATTTGATGGAGGGGAGGCACCAGGTGGCGCTAGTGGTAAAGAATCGCCTGCGGATGCAGCAGACTTAAATCCAGGTTTGATCCCTGGGTCAGGAGGTTCCCTGGAAGAGGAAATGGCGACCCATTCCAATATTCTTGCCTGGGAAATCCCATGTACAGAGGAACTTGATAGGCTATAGTCATGGAGTCACAAAGAGACACGACTGGAGCGACTTAGCATGCACGACGGAGGGGAGTCACAGGGTGTGGAGAAGGGAACAGCTACCCACTCCAGTATTCTGGCCTGGAGAATTGCATGACTGTATAGTCGATGGGGTTGCAAAGAGTCGCACATGACTGAGCGAGTTTCACTTTCACTTTAGGCTTTTGTATTCCTGACCCTGAACAGATTGACTGAGCCCTCTCAATTTTTGCCTGTTTTCTGTTCTAGCTCCTGTGTTGCTTGATCCAATTACCTTTTTTCCTTCTCCTACATTCTGGGAGCTCAGACAGTAAAAAAATCCTCTTGCAATGTGGGGGACCTGGGTTCGACCCCTGGGTTGGGAAGATCCCTTGGAGAAGGTCATGGCAACCCACTCCAGTATTCTTGCCTGGAGAATCCCCATGGACAGAGGAACCTGGCAGGGTACAGTCCATGGGGTCATGAAGAGTTGGACACGACTGAGCAACTGAACTGAACTGAACTGCTCTTCATGTTCTTGTCTCTCCTCTGTCAATGCCCAGAATTTCCCAGGGCACTTTGAACCATCTCCCTCTCCAGTGATCATGTTGCAGGAAGGGGGACCCCTTCCAGGGCCCAAAACTTGGCTCTTGTTTTAACACTAGGAAATAAATTGTCCAAGGAGACACATGTGCTGACAAAGCAAGAGATTTTATTGGGAAAGGGCACCCAGGTGGAGAGCAGTAGGGTAAGGGAAGCAGGAGAACAGCTCTGCCTCGTGGCTGCAGGTTTTACTGTGATGGGATTAGTTTCTGGGTTGTCTTTAGCCAATCATGTGGTGCACACCTTGTTCAGCCAAGATGGATGCCAGAGAAAAGGATTCTGGGAGGTGGTTGGATACGTGGTGTCTCCTTTTGACCTTTCCTGAACTCTTCTGGTTGGTGGTGGCTTATTAGTTCCATGTTCCTTACGAGGACCTCCTGTCATAAAACAACTCATGCAAATGGTTACTATGGTGTCTGGCCAAGGTGGGCGGGTTTCAGTCAGTGTGCTTCCCCTAACAATCACACCTGCCTTAGTCCACCCCATTTTTGGCTGAAAACAAACAGAAGTCGATATCCATATCTGCTTTGTGATCATCTGGAGGGATGAAGACATACCACCTTTTATAAAAATTGTAAAGCAAAACATGGCGTTGCAGATAATTTTTCAAATGGTAATTCAGATTGCCTGTTCTCTAGATCCTGTAAACCACTAATAAAACCTTTGAAGACAGGAAGAAAAAAAACCCCATAATATAGTTAACAGTTCAAATCCCCTCTGTGGCTAGGGCTTTCCAAACATATGTTATTTTACTGTGGGCTTGCCCAGCCAGGTGCCTCCATTCTCTGCTTCCTGTTAACTGCATTTTACTTCTTTGAAAATTTTCCAAATTCCTTTCCTGGCCTTCTTTCTAAAAGCCTGATTATCATTTAAATTACATCTAAAAGCAACCAATTGTGTTTCCTCTGAAGCATAGCTGACAAAAGGGAGTGGGCAGGTCCTGGGGCCAATCCCACTGGGAGCTCCCAGCCTTTCCCCTCCTTAGATACATTTATCCAAATGAAATCACAAATAAGGTAAACATCAAAGACATTCCTGAGGGGCGGAGCAGACAAAAATGTGCAGCCTAATGGGCTTGGGTAAAAATTGGAAAGGAGAAATGCTTTGGGTGGCAGATGGTGGTCTAGGGGAGGAGTTCTCAGGTGTAGATGGTCTGTATGTAACCCTCAGCTAAGGCGTTAGTTTCCCCATCACCCCACAATCCACTGCATCTTCAGTGGGCAGTCCACTGCCCTGCCCACTTTACAGAAAAGGAATTGGGGGAACTTTGGTGAAATAAGAGCCCCAATAAATTATGGTCTGATATTTAAATATTTCCAGAAAATATTGCAAAAGTGAAAAGGGGAAGAAGTTTACACCTGTATTTATATCATGATACAATTTATGCTTTAAAACCCTCAAGATTATAAACAGCATATAAATCTAAAAACATTCAAAAGAAGTGAAGACAAGGCCAGCAGGGTATTTATAACTCTGTTGGCTTCCTTTGGGAAGGGAAATTGACAGGTGTTGACGGGGACTTTTGCCTCTCATTTTTATATATTGGTTGACCAAAAAGTTTCTTCAGGGTTTTCACAACATCTTACAGAAAACCCCAAAATGAATCCCCCCCCTTCCCCATGTGTGATCAGTTCATACACAATTGTCTGATTGATTGATGGTGAGGTAACCGGGCAGTGTCACAGGGGTTATCATTGTCAATCCCCAGGAGGCCTGGGGCTATGTGCCCATGGTCATCAGGTCATCAAGTAGTTAACATCTTCCATTTGCTGGGGGGTTTATCATCTGCAAAATAGCTCAGGAAATGTGCATCAGATACTGTTATCTAGGTACTTCAGAGAGGAGCTACAGCAGAAGACATGGGGGAGGGGCCTGTCCCAGGAAGGCTCCATAGGTTCCTGCTCAGTTATGCTATGAGAGAAGAGTTACACTTCTAAGGTAAGTTGCTGTCAAATGCCTGGTCTCAACAAATCCACATCAAGCTCCCCAAGAACCTCAACTTCTGCCATCACAGCACTTACCATTCAGCATTGTTACCATCTGCTGATCTGTATTCCTCACTAAAATGCAAATATTATGGGACTATAAGGGACGACTTTCTCTACTACAACTCAGAATTAGCACAATTGATGCAAAATATTTGTCTGCTATAACAAAATACCATAAACTGGGTGGTTTAAGCAACATTTATTTTTCACAGTTCTGGAGACTGGAAGTTCAAGATCAGGGTGCCACTGGAGCCAAGTTCTAGGTGAGCACCCTCTTCCCAGAGGCAGAAGACTGACTTCCATCTTCACATGGTGGAAAGGAAGTGAGCCAGCCCTCCGGCCTCTTCTCATAAGGACACGATGTAACTGATAAGGGCTCTACTCTCATGACCTAATTACCTCCCAAAGGCCCCATTTCCCAATGCCATCATGCTAGGTTTAAGGTTTCAACATATGAATTTGGTGGGGACACATTCAATTCATAGCAATTTTTATACATGGGACAAATGTTACTCAAGAGAAGTGTTTGTAAACAGAAAAAAATCTGTATCCTTTACTGTAGGAACTGTAGATTCTCCTAATCATAGGACTGACAGAACCAAAAAGAACAAAGTGGGAACCAAACGCAGTTTTTAGTAGGAAAAATTGTAAATGGCCTTTCCCTGATTAGATGATTCCCTTGAGGGTTTCTTAGCCTTAACATTACAGATATCTTGAGCTGGGTAATTCTATGTTGCAGGGGAGTGTCATATGTATTGTGGGATGTTTAGCCACATCCCTGCCTTCTACCCACTAGATGCCAGTAACACAACTCACCAAGTTGTACCAACCGTAAGTGAAAGTGTTAGTCGCTAATTTGTGTCCAACTCTTTGCAACCCCATGGGCTGTAGCCCACCAGGCTCCTTTGTCCATGAAATTCTCCAGGCAAGAATACTGGAGTGGGAAGGGAGATGGGAGGGAGGTTCAAAAGGGAGGGGATATATGTATACCTATGGCTGATTCACGTTGAGGTGTGACAGAAAACAACAAAATTCTGTAAAACAATTATCCTTCAATTAAAAAAAAAAAAAGAATACTGGAGTGGATTGCCATTTCCTTCTCCAGGGGATCTTCCCGACCCAGGGATCGAACCCTAGTCTCCTGCATTGCAGGCAGATTCTTTACCATCTGAGCCACCCAGGAAGCCCTGAACCAACCAAAGTCTTACCAAATGTTGCCTGGGAGGCAAAAATCACTAGGCATAGGGTTTTCACAGATGTAATAGAATAGTGCTGTGTTTAAAAAAAAAAAAAAAAAAAGACAACACTTTCATGCTCATATAAGTGAGCTGGTTCCATGCTTAGCCCCCTTTTGACATACGATTTGAGCGTTACAAGCAGAAAGGCCCTTAATAAGTAATTATGATTAGTGGGTAGGTGAGGGCATGGGCCAATAGTCTTACCTTAAGTGACAAAAGGGTTAATGTATATTCAACCTGGACCAAGTATTCCTAGGCTTGAAACTCAGTTCTAACTATTCTCAAGTGATTCTGAAGGTTCATGACACACAGTCATTTGTCAGTGTTCTGAGGCGTGAAATTAGGCCATGTCCTCTCTGTAGCTGGTTATGTGGAGGTGAGTTACTTAGCTAGTAAGTGAAACTATCTGACTGGCCACCACAGACTTCATTTTCTTTTTCTTTAAGTGCCTGCTTTTTAACATAGTTTTATTCTCTATTGGAAATGGATGACATAGCAATGTTTAGGAATAGGGTAGGACTAAGTAACTTTCTTGTATAAAGGCTGTACAGAAAATGCCAATTTCCAAGTAATGGTGCTTAAAGTGAAACGATCTAAGAGCACAGTGACTTATAATATTGGTAGAATTTAAGAGCTTTATGAATTATTTTAGACTGTATTTATAAGACTGTTAAAGACCCAAAGGGTTCCCTTAAAATTTTCAGTCATACTTCACTACATTTTATGGGGACATTATATGCTAGAGTGGTATTCATGGATTTGAAAATCTGCAAAGATCTTAAGAAATAACTCTCAAGAATTCCAAGGAGCTCCTAAAATTTCGAGGTCTTGGATGTGTCTCTTCCTCTCTAGACCCCAAATCAAATCACAATCAGCTGAATGAATGCTTGTCTCCTTAATGCCATTGTTGGGGGAGGAGAAATTTCCCTTCTTTCCCCTCTTAGATGTTTTGGCTGGCAATTAAAATGACATGAGGCAGACTAATAGGAGAAAATCAAATTTATTACATGTGCACAGGGAATTCACATAAGTATGAAGAATTTCAAAGACATCAAGACAAGGTGAGATATACTTATTCTGGATTAAGGAGGAGGAGGTAGGGGTCTGAGGCATCAAGGGGAAGTAAGGTAATTTACAAGAAGATAAAGAGAACATTTGGGAAACAAATACTTTTTTGGCCCCCCAAATGCAATGGCACACAGAGACAACTGATCAAATGGGCTTTGCCAAGTTCCTCTCTTTCTACCATACTTAATACTTCACTATAGTTATCTACGGTCATAACTTCTTCCTGAAACAGACCTTCTAAAATTCTTTTAGGCAGTTGGGGGAAGCTCCAAGGTTTTTCCTTAGTCTTTTGGGGCTTGGTTGTTTGTTTTCAGCTCAAAATAATCTTCATGCCAGAGTGGCACATCTTGGGGCAAGTCTGCCCTTGGCCCTAACACCACCACGAAAACAAGTCTATTCCCTATTTGATATTCAGATTATGTGACTCCCCTATTCTCAAGCCTGTAGTGTAATCACCTCTATAGCAAGTCAAATCCAAACAATAATTATGCTTGTAAGTCAACTTTGAGGCTCTGCACTCAAAGTCTCCGCTCCATGATTTCCTATGCCTTATTTTCTGCACATTCTCATTCAGTTCTTCACTGTGATTTCCTTTGTCTAAACTGCGGTTCTTTCCCGCTACTTCCACATGGTTCATTGGACCAGGAGAGGCCCAAAGAGCCCTCTTTAATTCCTTTCTGCCATACCATATTGCCTTACACAATACTGAAGACTCACTACCATGAAAATGCCATCTAGCATAAACAAAAAGAGCATAGCTTGTAGAGTCAGACAGACCTAGGTTTCAATCCATTTCTGCTATTTAGCATGTGTGTGAGACTGAGCAATTACTTCATTCACTTCCACAATCCTCACAACATTGTAAGAATTATGAGGATTATCTGATCCATGCCCCCCAACATACACTTTTGTCACCTCAAACTGGCTTAGCTTTTCAATTTCCCTGCTATTCTTATTTCAGTCAATGGCATCCAGTATCTCATTTCAGTATCCTATCACAAAGTCTGATCAAGTCTACCACCTATTATTTCTTATATATACTTCCATCTCTCCATCCACACTATCACTATTTTTCCTTCATATTTTGCCTAGACCACTACATGTGTCTCACAAGTGTTCTTGTTTCTTTCACCCTCCATATCCCTCTCCTCACAACTTCCAAGGTGACCTTTTTTTTTTTGGCTGCACCATGCAGCTTGTGGGAACTTAGTTCCCCAACCAGGGATCAAACCCACATGCCCTGCAGTGGAAGCGTGGAGTCCTAACCACTGGACTGCCAGGGAAGTCCCATACAATTAATCATTTTCTTTTTATTTATTAAATATTTATTTAATTTGGTTGTGCTGGTCTTAGTTGTGGCACATGGGCAGGATCTTCCATCTTCCTCACACATGTGGGATCTTAGAGCTTCCCAGATGGCAGAGTGGTAAAGAATCTGCCTGCCAATGCAGGAGAGGCAAGAGACATGGGTTCGATCACTAAGTTGGGAAGATCCTGGGGACGGGGCGGGGGAGGGTGGGCAGGAAGAAATGGCCACCTGTGGTATGTGGGATCAGGGACTGAACCCAGGTCCCTGCATTGCAAACTCAGAGTCTTGACCACTGGGCTACCAGGGAAGTTTCACACTTTATTTAGGTCAAAATCCTCTGAAGGGCTTGTTAAGACACAGATACCTGGACTCCACTCCCAAAATTTCTCATTAGGTAGGTCTAAGGTGGGACTTGATTATTTGCATCTCTATAAGTTCTAGATGATGCTGCTGGTTTAGGGACCATTACAACAGCATTCTTTCTTGTTTCAGAGCCCCTAGACACATAGAAACATTTACCCAGGTCATACATCAAATGCAAACTTTAAACAACACTTATGAAAGGCTTCCCTTGAGCTTCCAGACTAGACTAAACACTCGAGATATTTTTCATAGCATGCACAATATTTGTGATTAGTTATTTGTGTAATTATTTTTTGACTTAAAGAAACATAAGTCAAACTGTCTCACGAAGGCAAGGACCCTGTCTTCAAGTCTTTAGAGCTTGGCACACTGATTGGCTCATAATAGGCACTCAGCAAATTTTGTTGAATAAGATTTTAATAAACAATTGCATTCTATTTTTAAAACGGTTAAAGTTCATTCACTGACACTGTTTCCCATCACAAATATTCAACATTCTTTTCTTCTGAGACTAACACAATTTGCTCGTAGTTTCTCCAGTAACTAACTTTTGGCCCCTACCTGTACTCTAAACAAATACAGGGGTTTCAATCCAAATTATACATTAAATTCACCTGAAGAGCTTTCCAAGTTACCAGGTCCAACCTCTGGCCAACTGAACCAGACTTTCTACACTTAAAAGATAGAATTTCCAAATATTTAAAAAATTTTTTCCACAGACGACTTTGATGCACAATAAGAGTTGAAGAGCACTTCATGATTGGGTCTATCACTTGAGGTAAAACTACTTGTGTATACGTTGACGGTTATGATACAACATAAGACATGTGGTTGGCAATCATCTGATACACTGTGAAAAAGACATTTCTTTTACTGCCTTCATTATATTTTAAGTTCCTAGATCACTAGAGTTCAGTTGCTCAGTCGGGTCAACACTGTGACCCCTCGTACTACAGCATGTCAGACCTCCTTGTCCATCACCAACTCCTGGAGTTTATTCAAACCAATGTCCATTGAGCCAGCGATGCCATCCAACCATCTCATCCTCTGTCATCACCGTCTCCTCCTGCCTTCAATATTTCCCAGCATCAGGATATTTTAAGATCAGGCAGATCTTCCTATCAGGTGACCAAAGTACTGGACTTTCAGTTTAAGCATCAGTCCTTCCATTGAGTTTTCAGAACTGATTTCCTTTAGAATGCACTGGTGGGAATTCCTTGAAGTACAAGGAACTCTCAAGAGTTTTCTCCAACACCGCAGTTCAAAAGCATCAGTTCTTTGGTGCTCAGCTTTCTTTATAGTCCAACTCTCACATACATATGTGACTACTGGAAACACCAAAGCCTTGATCAGATGGACCTTTGTTGGCAAAGTAATGTCTCTGCATTTTATTTATTTTTTTTTTGTCTCTGCATTTTAATATGCTGTCTAGGTTGGGCATAAATTTTATTCCAAGGAGCAACCATCCTTTACCTTCCTGGCTGCAGTCAACATCTGCAGTGATTTTGGAGCCCCCCAAAGTAAAGTCTGTCACCGTTTCCACTGTTTCCTCATCTATTTGCCATGAAGTGATGGGACCAGATGCCATGACCTTAGTTTTATGAATGTTGAGTTTGAAGCCATCTTTTTCACTCTCTTTTTTCACTCTCATCAAGAGGCTCTTTACGTCGTCTTCGCTTTCTGCCATAAGGGTGGTGTCATCTGCATATCTGAGCTTATTGATATTTCTCCAGCAATCTTGATTTCAGCTTTGGTCTCATCCAGCCCAGGGTTTCTCATGATGTATTCTGCATATAAGTTAAATAAGCAGGGTGACAATATACAGCCTTGATGTACTCCTTTCCCTATTTGGAACTGGTCTGCTGTTCCATGTCCAGTTCTAACTGTTGCTTCCTGACCTGCATACAGATTTATCAAGAAGCTGGTCAGGTGGTCCAGTATTACCATCTCTAAGGATTTTCCACAGTTTGTTGTGGTCCACACAGTCAAAGGCTTTGACATAGTCAATAAAGCAGAAGAAGATGTTTTTCTGGAACTCTCTTGCTTTTTCGATGATCCAACAGATGTTGGCAATTTGATCTCTGGTTCCTCTGCCTTTGCTAAATCCGGCTTGAACATCTGCACGTTCATGGATCACGTACTGTTGAAGCCTGGCTTGGAGAATTTTGAGCATATTGTACTAGCGTGTGTAAGTAAGGGAGTAAGTTTTAGTCGCTCAGTGGAGCCCGATTCTTTGCAACCCCATGGACTGCAGCTCACCAGGCTCCTCAGTCCACGAGATTTTCCAGGCAAGGATACTGGAGTGGGTTGCCATTTCCCTCTCCAGGGGATCTTCCCAATCCAGGGATTGAACCAGGGCTTCCTGCACTGCAGGCAGATTCTTCACTGACCTTGCTACAAGGGAAGCCCGCTAGCGTGTGAGATGAGTGCAATTGTGCGGGGCTCTGCACATTCTTTGGCATTGCCTTTCTCTGGGACTGGAATAAAAACTGACCTAATCCACTCCCTGTGCACTACTCCAAGACGGGTATACCTGGCACCGGAACCTGGATGCCAGCCTGCAGGTGCAGCACAGGACCCACCGCCCTCACCCCTCCACCCACAAACACACACATTCTGTACTCAGACCAAGAGGACGTTTTTGGAAGGGGACCGGACCAGCCCCTGTAAACGCTCTGACTGCCTAGCCTCTAGGGCTATAGCTGCTCAGTGCACAGCCGGAGGGGTGAGGGCTGGGGAGGAGATGGGGAGCCCAAGAGGTCTGTCCTGCCCAATGCCTGGGAGCACAGGCGGAAGTGCCAGAGCCTCTCCGGTGATCACAGAAGGACAACCCACTCCCTTACGAGGAACGGAGCAGGACCAAGGGTGGCAGGCAGCCTGCGGACAGAGGCTCTGACCGCAATCCCCGAGCACAGCCACAGGGAATATCAGTCCAGTGAAGGGGCCAAGGAGTCCAGCAGCAAATCCCTCTGCTACAGCAGACATGGGGTGGAAGATTGGAGCCGCCACCCCCACACGAGGCTTCTGAATCTTCCTACAGGAAAGAAGATCCAAGAGGGCGAGCGTAGTTTTCGGACCACTGAGGCCGAGGCCAAGCCTCTGGAAGAACCAAAACATGAGACCTAAAAGCTCAAGAATCCTTCAGAGGATGCCCAGACGCTGCAGCTGGGTTGAAACAGGCTTCTGGTGTTGAAAAACAGCTGCTTCCCGACATCTATGCACGTCCTATTGGGGGATCAGGGGGTGAGCAGCAGTCCTCAAAAGACCACACTTCCAGGAGTAAGTTGACCCAGCTGAAGATTGCCCAGCGCCTTCACCTGGGGCAGCCCAAGCTGGAAGAAGTAACACGACGCATCACGCAGGGGAGCCCCAATGGCTACTCAATGCTCCTGGCCATGCAGGCGACCCCCAGTGGGCCTGGCACTGAGGGGGTGCCCACGATGGAGCCCCGCCTACAGAGGCGGCTTCTCAGGAACCTGGTCTCCTCCTTGAAACAGAAGCAGGCTGCAATGGTGATCAATATGCCAGTGGGTGGGTGCCAGTGCAGAGACATCATGGGCATGCTCTACTGTGCCTTCCCATCTGTGACTTTTCACAGCAGTACCTCCCGTCAGCACTGAGGACACTGGGTGAGCTAGAGGAAGAACACATAGTGAGAGGCAGGCTAGCCCAAACATGTCCTTTCCAGCCCATTTGTCACTAAAGCAGTTATTGAAAAATCTGACCACTGCTGCCCTGCACCCCCACTCTCATGCCATCTTACACCAGAGATTTGTATTCTCTGCTGGGTTGTTCTGGTTCATCTCGTAGGGGACCAAAGTCCTGTCCCCCCACCAAAATAAGTTCATTTCAGTTCAGTTGCTCAGTTGTGTCCTAGCCTTTCTGACCCCATGAATTGCATCACGCCAGGCCTCCCTGTCCATCACCACCTGCCAGAGCTTACTCAAACTCATGTCCAAGGAGTCATTGATGCCATCCAGCCATCTCAGCCTCTGTCATCCCCTTCTCCTCCCGCCTTCAATCTTTCCCCGCATCAGGGACTTTTCCAATGAATCAGTTCCTCGCATCAGGTGGCCAAATATTGGGAGTTTCAGCTTTAGCAACAGTCCTTCCAGTGAGTATTCAGAACTGATTTCCTTTAGGATGGAGTGGTTCGATCTCCTTGCAGCCCAAGGGACTCTCAAGAGTCTTCTCCAACACCACAGTTCAAAGGCATCAGTTCTTCAGCGCTCAGGTTTCTTATAGTCCAACTCTCACATCCATATGTGACTTTTGGAAAAACAAAAGCGTTGACTAGACGGACCTTGTTGGCAAAGTAATGTGTCTGCTTTTTTATATGCTGTCTAGTTTGGTCATAGCTTTTCTTTGAAGGAGCAAACGGCTTTTAATTTCATGGCTGCAGTCACCATGTGTAGTGATTTTGGAGCCCCTCAAAATTATGTCTGTCACACTTCCCCATCTATTAGCCATGAAGTGATGGGACCAGATGCCATGATCTTTGTTTTCTCAATGTTCAGCTTTAAGCCAAGTTTTTCACTCTCCTCTTTCACTTTCATCAAGAGGTTCTTTAGTTCTTCTTCACTTTCTGCCATAAGGGTGGTGTCATATGCATATCTGATCTTATTGATCTTTCTCCTGGCAATCTTGATTCCAGCTTGTGCTTCATCTAGCACAGCATTTCTCATGATGTACTCTGCATATAAGTTAAATAAGCAGGGTGACAATATACAGCCTTGAGATACTCCTTTCCCAATTTTGAACCAGTCCATTGTTCCATATCCAGTTCTAACTATTGTTTCTTGGCCTGCGTACAGATTTCTCAGGAGAGAGGTTAGGTGGTCTGGTATTCCCATCTCATTCAGAATTATCTAGTTTATTGTGATTCTCATAGTCAAAGGCATTGCCATAATCAATAGAGCAGAACGAGATGTTTTTCTGGAATTCTCTTGCATTTTCGATGATCCAGTGGATGTTTGCAATTTGATCTCTTGTTCCTTGTCTTTTCTAAACAAGGTTGATCATCTGGAAGTTCACAGTTCACATATTGTTGAAGCCTTGCTTGGAGAATTTTAAGCATTATTTTATTAGCCTGTGAGATGAGTGCAATTGTGCGGTAGTTTGAACACACTTTGTCATTGCCTTTCTTAGGGATTGGAAGGGAAACTGCCCTTTTCCAGTCCTGTGGCCACTGCTGAGTTTTCTAAAATTGCTGGCTTGAGTGCAGCACTTTTACAGCATCATCCTTTAGGATTTGAAATAGCTCAACTGGAATTCCATCACCTCCACTAGGTTTGTTCGTAGTGATTCTTTCTAAGGCCCTCTTGACTTCATATTCCAGGATATCTGACTCTTGATGAGTGATCATACCATCGTCACTCTCTGGGAAGTGAAGATCTTTTTTGTACAGCTCTTCTGTGTATTCTTGCCACCTCTTCTTAATATCTTCTGCTTCTGCTAGGTCCATACCATTTCTGTCCTTTATTGAGCCCATCCTTGCATGAAATGTTCCCTTGGTATCTCTAATTTTCTTGAAGATATCTCCAGTCTTTCCCATTCTATTGTTTTCCTCTATTTCTTTGCATTGATTACCCTGGAAGGCTTTCTTATCTCTCCTGGCTATTCTTTGGAACTCTGCATTCAAATGGGCATATCTTTCCTTTTCTCCTTTGCTTCTCTTCTTTTTACAGCTATTTGTAAGGCCTCCTCAGACAACCATTCTGTTTTTTTGCATTTATTTTTCTTGGGGATGGTCTCGATCCCTGTCTCCTGGACAATGTCATGAACCTCTGTCCATAGTTCATCAGGTGCTCTGTCTATCAGATCTAGTCTGTTAAATCCATTCCTCACTTCCACTGTATAATCGAAAGGGATTTGATTTAGGTCATACCTGAATGGTCTGGTGGTTTTCCCTACTTTCTTCAATTTAAGTCTGAATTTGGCAATAAGGAGTTCATGATCTGAGCCACAGTCAGCTCCTGGTCTTGTTTTTGCTGACTGTATAGAGCTTCTTCATCTTTGGCTGCAAAGAATATAACCAATCTGATTTCAGTGTTGACCATCTGGTGATGTCCATGTATAGAGAGTCTTCTCTTGTGTTGTTGGAAGTGGATGTTTGCTATGACCAGTGCATTCTCTTGGCAGACCTCTATTAGCCTTTGCCCTGCTTCATTCTGTACTCTAAGGCCAAATTTGCCTGTTACTCCAGGTGTTTCTTGACTTCTATTTTTGCATTCCAGTCCCCTATAATGAAAAGCACATTTTTTGGGGGGTGCTAATTCTAGAAGGTCTTTTGGGTCTTCATAGAACTGTTCAACTTCAGCTTCTTCAACATTACTGGTCGGGGCATAGAGTTGGATTACCATGATATTGAATGGTTTGCCTTGGAAATGAACAGAGATCATTTTGTCATTTTTCAGATTGCATCCAAAAACTACACTTCAGACTCTCTTATTGACTATGATGGCTACTCCATTTCTTCTAAGGGATTCTTGCCCACAGTAGTAGATAGAACGGTAATCTGAGTTAAATTCTGTACCATTAACTATATAAAAACAGTGTATATTGGTTGAGGACATGTTTCTCCTTCTTGAGAACCTTGTGACGAATCCTGTCAAGTTCAAATGTAAATTGTGGGAGTTGGTCCAGTAAGATCTTTACAACCTTGAGACAGTCTTCTGATTTATTCTAAAAACCATTTTAAAAAGTATATAGCTTCCTTGCTAAAACTAGGGAGTTGGGCATTCTCTGTCCCCCTTCTGATGTCTATGTCAGAAGTTTTCTTTGTCCCTTTTCCACTTTAATAAAACTTTGCTACACAAAAGCTATTGAGTGATTGACACTGGTCCCTGGTTCCGAAGCTATATCTTCTTCAGAGACCACGAATCCGACATCCTTCACCATAAGCTATCAGTTGTCAGTAAAGTCTTTGTCAGAGAGAAAAAAAAAATGACATGAATGAACTTATTTATGAAACAGAAACAGAGTCACAAACAGAGAAAACAAACTATGGTTACCCAAAGGAGAAAAAAAAAAAAAAAAAAAAGGAGAAAGAGGGGTGGGTGTAGGGATAAATTAGGAGGTTGGGATTAACATATACACACTACCATATCTAAAATTGATATATACAACAAGGACTTACTGTATAGCACAGGTAATTATACTCAATATTTTTTAATAACCTATAAGAGAGGAGAATCTGAAGAATATATACATACATACATATATAATAATGAAATTTCTGTGCTGTACATCTAAAACTAACATGATATTTTAAATCACTATACTTCAAATAAAAATAAACTTTAAAAATAAAAATGTTAAGACACAAACAAAAAAATTTAACAAATTCATCCTAGAAGAATGAAAGAAATAATATATATGCAGCCAGTTTTTCTGTGAAATAATTAGATATTTTTGTTAAAGGATAGGATTAGTGGTTGGGGATGTGGATATATTTAGTTTTCCCAATTCTTGACTCATCCAGATGAAAGTAGTTTCTAGAAATAAGTTTGTGTTGGGACAAAGCACATTGTGACATTTAAACCATAAAACAAATGCCAAATTTAGCAGAATATCTGGGTGTTGCCAAACATATGTGTATTTTACATCTGGATTTTTTTTTCCACACAGATGTTTTATCAACATATTAACCTACTCATCATAATGTACAAAGATGCAAGATTGCCATAATGGCCTAGTTATTTAACTAAAGTGTTTTTTAAAAATACCTTTATTCCCCCCACTGAATACTATAAATACTCCAAAATCCTATCTAAAGCAAAAGATTATCTAAAGGCTTTGGAAATATCATTATTGCAATTATTTTCTGTTACTGTTTATAATTATAGTCTCTCAAATGGTTTCTAATATGTTTCTATGGATATTTAGCATCTTTTAGAATACAAATAAGCTTTCTTAAGAAAATGCTTACTCATGAAATCATAACTTCAGATTTATATATTCAAAGATACATCCAACAATCCTACTGCCAATTTCTCTCTTTCTCTGGCATAAACTTTAAAAAGAGGGAATGCTCAGTGGCACTGTGAGACCTGGGATCAATGAACTTTTCAGGCCCATCCCTTAGCCTATCTCCTCTTTCTGATGTCACAAGGCAGATAGAGAGCTCTAGAGAATTTCCTCTGCCTCAAACCTGCCTTACCAATAAAACATTCGTAACTCAGTACTGACCTCCTCAAATGTACCATCCAGTGCCTACTGAGTCACATATCTGTCCCTGTGTATCTCTGTGTGTGATCATGTTAAGCTTTGAGTAGGAGGTCCTGGAGGAAGGAAGTACCACAAGCACCACCACCAGTAGCAGTTATGTATTGAGTATAATACTAAGTACTTTACATATATTTCCTATAATCCTCAAAACTGCATTATATGCATCAGTTCAGTTCAGTTCAGTCGCTCGGTTGTGTCTGACTCTTTGTGACCCCATGGACTGCAGCACGCCAGGCTTCCCTATCCATCACCAACTCCCAGAGCTTGCTCAAACTCATGTCCATTGAATCTGTGATGCCATCCAACCATCTCATCCTCTGTTGTCCCCTTCTCCTTCCGCCTTCAATCTTTCCCAGCATCGGGGTCTTTTCCAATGAGTTAATTCTTCACATCAGGGGGCCAAAGTATTAAAGCTTCAGCTTCAATCCTTTCAATGAATTTCAGTACTGATTTCCTTTAGGATGGACTGTCCATGGGACTCTCAAGAGTCTTCTCTAACACCACAGTTCAAAAGCATCAATTCTTCTATGCTCAGCTTTCTTTATAGTCCAACTCTCACATCCATACGTGACTACTGGAAAAACCATAGCCTTGACTGACAGACTTTTGTTGGCAAAGTAATGTCTCTGCTTTTTAATATGCTGTCTAGGTTGGTCATAACTTTTCTTCCAAGGAGCAAGCATCTTTGAATTTCATGGCTGCAGTCACCATCTGCAGTGATTTTGGAGCCCCCCAAAAATAAAGTCTGCCACTGTTTCCCCATCTATTTGCCATGAAGTGATGGGACTGGATGCCATGATCTTAGTTTTCTGAATGTTGAGCTTTAAGCTAACTTTTTCACTCTCCTCTTTCACTTTCATCAAGAGGCTTTTCAGTTCTTCTTTGCTTTCTGCCATAAGGGTGGTGTCATCTGCATATCTGAGGTTATTGATATTTCTCCCAGCAACCTTGATTCCAGCTTGGCAAAGTAGTCTCAGCTTTTTAGTATATGCTGTCTAAGTTGGTCGTAGCTTTTCTTATGCTTATAATAAGAACTGTATTATTACCTCATCACACAGTTGCAGGGACAGAGGGTCAGAACAATTAAGTAATTTGTCCAAGGTCAGAGTCAGTAATCTTAAAAAGCCAGGATTTTAACTCAGTATTATCTTTGGTTAGTACTATATTGAAGCAAATGTTCAAGGGAGGTAATCTAACATGTTATTGAACAGTACTGGCTCTAAAGCCACACTGACAGAATCTGAATCCAAACTATCAATTACTGACTGCATAATCTTGGGCAAGCTTTTGGGGCCTCAGTTTCTTCATCTGTAAAATGGGGATGATAACAGTAGTACGCATCCCAGAATTTTGAGGATTAAAAGAGTTAATACATAAAGTAGGTGCTTGGTAAGGGATAAATAAATGCTAGGCAGTATTAAGTGAGTTTAAATGAAGGTGATAAACTCTAGTCATTCACTGGTTAGATGATAAAGAAGAAATCAGCCTCCATATTGACAACATTACATGTCAGTATTTAGAGAAAGTTGAAGTCTTGACTAGAAATAGAAAATATTTCACACTCCTAGACAAATACTAGACTTCATTTCAGAGTTTAAAATATTTCCCCAGACCTATATTGCTTCCTACTTCAAATGCAATTATCATCAGCATTCCTTTCAAATGGTCTTTTTAAAATTTGCTAATTTATGACTATGAGGTGTCCCCTCCCCTTCTCAGGAAGAACATTGGCAACCAAACCAATTAAGTGACTATAACAAATGAAGCATATTGGACTCCTATCTTCAGGAAATCTACCTGCAGTGTCTTCTCAGTTTTACCTCATGTGAGGGAAGATCATCTTGTAACAAATTTTTCAATCCTTGTCCTCAAGTTGACCTCTGATTACTTTTAAGTATTCATGGTGAGGAGAAGGAGTTTTCCAAGTCTAGATAAAAATCTGTAAGAACACTCAACTCCTGTTTAATCACTAAATCACAGTAAGGTGTTTGTGGGCAGTGAATAGTAAAGAAACAGGTGTCAAGATTTCTAATATTATATTTAAATAATTCGAGAACAGTTAAATTATACATTCCTAGTGACTAAGTAACCCTAAGGTTTGTTTATGGAAATACTTTGGACAGTGAGCACATAGCATGTCTACCACAGAACCTGAGATTTGGAACCTGTGAAATATTTTATCTGTTATTCCTTTTTTAAATTCAAAAGATTATCCTCATTTTACAATGGCAAAGGCTGAAGGTAAAAGAGGCTATGAGTGGTGTATCTGGTTAATATTACTACTAAAGATTATATTGAATATGGTACCCAATGTTCAAGTTACTACTGATACGTTAACAATCACCCTAAAACTTAATGGTTTAAAATAACAAAAATCATTTCACTCTGTCTCATGGGTTTCTGTGAACCAGGAATTTCAGGAAGGGCTCAGCTGGGTGGTTCAGGATGAGAGTCTACATGTGACTGCTGTCAAATGGTGATTGGAGCAGGAACTGCAGAGGTGCTGAAGCAGCAGATGGCTGACCTGGCATTCTTATCCCTTCATGCAGCCTCAGGGCCTCTCCATGTGTCCTCTCCACTTGGCCTTCCTCATGGCACTACATGAGGCCCTCAAAATATTTGGAGTGCTTACATGGTGACTCCAATCAAGTATTCAAAGGAACCAGGCAGACACTGTGTCACTTTTCATGACCTAGCCTCAGAAGTCACATTACATCACTGGAGTTTCAAGTGATGTAGTTATAAGCTCACCCAGATTGAAGGAGAGGCAACATAGATCCCACTTCTCCAATGGAGACTTGTCAACATGACTTTGTAAGAATATGTGGGATGGAAGATATTGTTGCAGTTATCGTTGGAAAATACAGCCTCTCACACTTGGCACTGATAGTTCTTTATATGTTGTTGATTCGTGCATCATATTTAAACAAAGTGTTTTTTGAAGTCTTGATAATGTTTTCATAGAAAAGGTATCATTAAATGGGTAAATATGCTTTCCTGCATTCATCCAGGACAATAGAAAAATCTGTTTAGATTAGGAAGACATAGTTAAAGAGCTACCATTAACAACTCTCCAAACTTTTTGGTTATGGAATCCTTTTTATGTAACACTTCTGTCAACATTTCCTGAAATAGTATTCCATGGAATACAGTTTGAAAATTCTGCCATGAACCAACAGTAACAAGTTTTTCTAAAGATTTATCATTTTCATAATTACAAGTGACCCATTTTAATAGGATCAACATGTCTGCTAACACATCTCTAGTCAAAAATTACAAGAAATGCTATTTCTTCTGTCAGCATTATATGTAGATATGTTGCTTCATTTTTGTTGAGATTCATTGTTGGATGCTATATTTGGCATTGATAAAAGGATTTCCTAATTGAATCTCATATCTTTAATATTAAACATGGTTTAGCACATGGTATCAATTGACATTTCCAGTGAAGAAAAAAAGAAATGAAGATTCATTGCTAAACATCTAACAAGAAATTCATGTGTACGTAATTCATTCTACTTCACTCCATTTCATAAATGATGGGCATATCCCCCATCATCCAAAACCTTGGAAATTGTTTTATAATAACTTAACCATAGGGTATAGATCGCAACACTTAAAAGAAAACATGAGAGTACATCATTTACTACTCTAGACCAAGTTTAGCTAGAGAATAATTTTAAATGTTTTAATTGATACCCACAATGTATTTTTGTTCGATTAGAGTTTTAAATGAGAGCCAAGAGCAATGGTGACCTTTAAATATCGTATTCATTTTAAGACTGCAGTAGATGATTTTAAACCAATTAATTGTAAGCATTATAAGTAAATGAGTTATTAGCATTCATGAATTCTATAACAGCCAATTTGTTCCTGTTCCCAAACCTTTGAAGTACCTATTTCATAATTTCTTGGAAATGTAACCATAGGAACTAAGAGGTTGCCAACATAAACCTTTATGATTAATGAAGGTAAGTTTTCACCTTTTTGAATCATTTTAAAATGTATACAGAACCCAAGTAATATACCTCTAGGACAATAGTTTTGTTCAGTTAAGTTGTCTTACAGCTCTCCAATCTCTAGGGTTCATTTCTTCAAAAGTATACACAAGTACTTGCTTTGTGCCAGGTACTATGTTACATACCATGAGGGATAAAACAAGAACACTGTCGTTACCATGTAGGAGCTTAAAATGTAGGAGGAGAGGTACAATGTTTACCCAGGTTTGTGTGCAATCAATCAGAAAGTATCAAGTATCATAAGAGAAATAAACCAAGTTATTTCCTTATAGTTTTTGCACAACCAGTATTGCCTAATACCTCTAACCCTATAAGAGGCTATGAAAAATGAAAACAACAAAACTCCACCTTTGATCTACAGTCCTGGCAATATATGTAAATCTATTAAATGGACTAGGGCTTTGATCAAGAAAAGCTCATTATTTCTCCCCTCAATTTTCAAATGCCTGAGAACTCCATTCCCCTCTACCTCCTTTCCTCCCTTCCCCCAACCCCAACTATACCCTTCCCTTGGGAAATCTGTATCTACATCTATATTGTCTACATCTATCTCCATACCCAAATGGAGGAGTATGGCATATTTACATATAATATTTGTATAAATACATATATTTAGTATACTAAAAAGAAATAGGTATTTGTCCTAAGGGAGGAGTGTGGTATATATTTATATATGGGAAAGAAGCAAAAAAGGCAAGTAGAAGAGGCAAAAAAAAAAAAAAAAGAAAGGGAATGAGTCTAGTGTCTTTTTAGAATCAGGGAACTGAATGCTATTCCACAGAAGATCCTGAGAATTCTTTCTTATTAACCACTACTACTACCTAGGACATGACTCCATAATCTCCATTATTTAACCAAGTTAATCAAAGCAACAGATTGGTCATTAATGTTAATGTAATGGTTTTAATTATGTTAACAATACTTGTCCATATAAAGGACTAGTTATCAAAAACAAAAAGACAACCTACATAATGGGAGAAAATATTTGCAAACAATGCAACCAAATAAGGGTTTCATTTCTAAAATATACGAACAGCTCATACAATTCAACAACAAAAACAACCCAATCAAAAAATGGGAAGAAAACCTAAACAGACATTTGTCTAAAGAAGAAATACAAATAGATAAAGAAAATATGGTACAAAAAACAACCCTCAGAATCTGAGAAAATATTTACAAATGAAGCACCAACAAGGGATCAATCTCCAAAATATACAAACAGCTCATGCATCTCAAAATCAAAAAACCAAATGACCCGATCAAAAAGTGGGTGGAAGATCTAATTAGACATTTCTCCAAAGAAGATGGACACATAGATGGCCAACAAACACATGAAAAGATGCTCAAAATCACTAATCATTAGAGAAATGAAAATCAAAACTGTAATGAAGTATCACCTCACACCAATCAGAATGGCCAAAATCAAAAAACCTACAAACAATAAACGCTCAAGAGGGTTTGGAGATAAAGGAACCCTTCTACACTATTGATAGGAGGGGAAATAAGTATAGCCGCTATGGAGAACATTATGGAGGTTCCTTATAAAACTAAAAATAGAATGACCATATGACCCAGTAATCCCACTCCTGGGTGTATACCTGGAGAAAATCATAATTCAAAAAGATACATGCACCCTAATGTTCACTGCAGCACTATTTACAATAGCCAGGACATGGAAGCAACTTAAATGTCCATCAACAGAGGAATGGATAAAGAAGATATGATACATATATACAAAGGAATATTACTAAGCAATACAAAAGAACAAAATAATGCCATTGCAGCAACACAGATGTACCCAGAGACTGCCATATTGAGTGAAGTAAGTCAGACACAGAAGGACAAATATGATATTGCTTATATGTGGAATCTTAAAAAAAAAGGTGCAAATGAACTTATTTACAAAACAGAAGAAGAGTCAGAGATATGGAAAGCAAACTTATGGTTACCAGGGGATGGGGGGAGCAATAAACTGGGAGATTGTGATGGACATATACACACAATTATATATAAATTAGATAACTAATAAGAACCTGTATAGCATAGGGAACTCTACTCAATACTCTGTAATGGATCTAAAAAAAAGAGTGGATATATGTATATGTATACTGATTTACTTGGCTGTACATCTGAAACTAACACAACACTTAATCACTTATTCACTCCGATAAATTTTTTTTAAAAATAGGGACTTCCCTGGTGGTCCAGTGGTTAAGACTCTAAACTCCCAATGCAGGTAGGGGGGGTATGTTTGATCCCTGGTCCAAGAACTAAGATCCCACATGTTGCACACAGTGCGGCAAATAAATAAAGAAAAGAAAGAAGGAAAGACATCATCATTAAAAAAAAAAAAGAAAAGATGTATTACATATATAGGCTTCCCAGGTGGTGTGGTAAAGAATCGTTTGCAATGCAGAAGATGAGAGTTCGATTTCTAGGTTAGGAAGATCTCTTGGAGAAAGAAATAACAACCCACTCCAGTATTCTTGCCTGGGGAATCCTATGGACAGAGGGGAGCTTGGCGGAGTTGCAAAAGAAGTCAGACATGACTTAGCAACACAACAACAACAAAACAGAAACACACTCATGGACAGAGAGAACAGACTGGTGGTAGCCAAGGGGAGGAGGTTAGGGGAGGGATGGAGTAAGAGGTAGAGTTAGCAGATGTAGGCTATTATATATGGAATGGATAAACAACAAGGTCCTTTGTATAGCACAGAGAACTAGATTCAGTATCTTATGATAAAGCATAATGGAAAATAATATTTTACAAAGAATGTATGTATATATATATATAATATATATATATACACACATGTATATATAACTGATCACTTTGCTGTACAAAAGAAATTAACACAACACTGTAAATCAACTACTAATTTTTTTTTAAAGGACTAGTTATCCAAAACACTGACTCAATCATGCTGTTTTACTTCTGCCAGATAAACACAGTCTTGGTATATCTCTAAGTCTGTAGGTCTTGGAATTGAACTGCAGCACTTTTAGAGAAGTGCTGGTCACTCAGTTGTGTCTGACAATACACTGGCATAACAGACTGCTAGTTCTTCCTTGGTGTTGGCAGGACAGAGTTAATTCACATTATATTTCCTGCAGTTGAATGTATGTGTTTTGAATCACTTTTTGCCTTAAATTTCATGATAACATAAGAGAGATGTTCCTTGGAAAAGATAAAATGAAAATAAATAAAACACAAGGATCCCAGAGGAGAATAAAGAGCAGCATTTTGTATGATTTGAAACTGTGTTTAAGGAAATATGCTAATTTTCTGACAAAATGCTAATACTATTAAAATATGGTGCTTAAATTTATTCATAGTTAACAGAAAACTTTAGAATTTCTAGAGATATAAAACAAAAACCCAACAGCTTCATTAAATCCACTAGGGAAAAAAATGTACCCAACTCATATCAACCAACCCTTCTCAAGTTCAGTGTGAAACACAGCAGGACCATTTGGCCCTTGCCCCCACCACCATGTCCTCTGCCTGACTTTTGCCTGTGGAAAACCTTAGTCAAAGAGTAAGTTTAATCAGAGAAGTGAGAAATGCGGAAACAAAGGAAACAGTCAAAGGAGACTAAATAATAATAATGTAGTCATTAAGCACAGTCAAGGACCTTTAGTTCTTTCTCAAGGGCTGTAAATAATATTCAGAGCCATATCCTGTGAGCTGCCTTATAGATACTGAAACACCAGGTGGAGAAGTTAACTACATGATGACCAGACTGTACCCAGGATTTGAGTGAGTGAGTGAGTAAAGTCGCTCAGTCGTGTCCAACTCTTTGCGACCCCATGGACTATAGCCTACCAGGCTCCTCCATCCATGGGTTTTTCCAAGCAAGAATACTGGAGTGGATTGCCATTTCCTTTTCCAGGAGAACTTCCTGACCCAGGGATTGAACCCGGGTCTCCCGCATTGTAGGCAGACGCTTTACCGTCTGAGCCACCAGGGAAGTAACCAGGACTTGAGCTGCCACAATTCCAAGAACTGACTGAAATGGAATGGAACAAGTGCACTCCGGAACTGAAGACTAATTATAACTAAAACAACCAAGATGATGCTAGTCAGACCACTGATGACCAATTGAAGATGACTGTTAGAGATGACTGTGCTGTTTCTGCATGTAACCCCCAACTCAGTTCAGTTCAGTCACTCAGTCGTGTCCGACTCTTTGCGACCCCATGAACCACAGCACACCAGACCTCCCTGTCCATCACCAACTCCCGGAGTTTACTCAATCTCATGTCCATCGAGTCAGTGATGCCATCCAGCCATCTCATCCTCTGTCGTCCCCTTCTCCTCCTGCCCCCAATCCCTCCCAGCATCAGGGTCTTTTCCAATGAGTCAACTCTTCGCATGAGGTGGCCAAAGTATTGGAGTTTCAGGTTCAGCATCAGTCCTTCCAATGAATATTCAGGACTGATTTCCTTTAGGATGGACTGGTTGGATCTCCTTGCAGTCCAAGGGACTCTCAAGAGTCTTCTCCAACACCACAGTTCAAAAGCATCAATTTTTCGGCACTCAGCTTTCTTCACAGTCCAACTCTCACATCCATACATGACCACTGGAAAAACCATAGCCTTGACTAGACGGACTTTGTTGGCAAAGTAATGTCTCTGCTTTTTAATATGCTATCTAGGTTGGTCATAACTTTCCTTCCATGGAGTAAGTGTCTTTTAATTTCATGGCTGCAATCACCATCTTCAGTGATTTTGGAGTTCCCCCCCGCCCCAAAAAAAAGTCTGATGCTGTTTCCACAGTTTCCCCATCTATTTGCCATGAAATGATGGGACTGGATGCCATGATCTTAGTTTTCTGAATGTTGAGCTTTAAGCCAACTTTTTCACTCTCCCCTTTCACTTTCCATCAAGAGGCTTTTTAGTTTCTCTTCACTTTCTGCCATAAGTGTGGTGTCATCTGCATATCTGAGGTTGGTTATTGATATTTCTCCTGGCAATCTTGATTCCAGCTTGTGCTTCTTCCAGCCCAGCATTTCTCATGATGTACTCTGCATATAGGTTAAATAAGCAGGGTGACAATATACAGCCTTGATGTACTCCTTTTCCTATTTGGAACCAGTCTGTTGTTCCATGTCCAGTTGTAACTGTTGCTTCCTGACCTGCATACAGGTTTCTCAAGAGGCACGTCAGGTGGTCTGGTAGTCCCATCTCTTTCAGAATTTTCCACAGTTTATTGTGATCCACACAGTCAAAGCCTTTGGCATAGTCAATAAAGCAGAAATAGATGTTTTTCTGGAACTCTCTTGCTTCTTTGATGATCCAGCAGATGCTGGCAATTTGATCTCTGGTTCCTCTCCCTTTTCTAAAACCAGCTTGAACATCTGGAAGTTCACAGTTCACGTATTGCTGAAGCCTGGCTTGGGGAATTTTGAGTATTACTTTACTAGTGTGTGAGATGAATGCAATTGTGCAGTAGTTTGAGCATTCTTTGGGATTGCCTTTCTTTAACTCTGTCTATAAATGCTCTCACCCACTGCTTGTCAGCAGGGGGACTAGGCCTTTGGACAGATGTCTGTCACCCTCCCCTCCCCCAGTTGCCAGCATCTGAAATAAAGCAAACTTTCCTTTCCACAAACCTGGGCTATTTACTGGCTTTTGAGTGGCCAGAGCTGGACCCACTGTTACCTTTCAGTAACAAAAGCATGTGGATTTTGGAGCTGTGTTACTTTGTAGATGATACTAGCTTATTTCTAAATATAAACATTGGACCAAACAGAGACGAGGGAAACATGAAAGAGGTAAGGAGCCAGCAGAATCAACAATCCATAAAGAAAAAGGAAAGGACAATTCTTGTGAAACAGAAGTATTAAATGGGTAATGGCAGGAGGTTAAGAAGTGGTGCTAGTGATTGAAAGCCTATGATAAAGGGAAGAATACATCCTATAAATTACCACAGTATACGATGTATTTTATCAAGCTCTGAATTTGAGATACTGTAAAATTCTGATATTTCTTTATCAAGGTTCCATTTAGCAGGATGTATTTCCCCCTCACAAAGCCTAATTAGCTCATTTACTAAATGCTATAGTCCTTTAGACTTCTACACAGAGACTTTTTCCAGGAATCCAGGGAGAGAGAGGCCTAAATATTCTTTAATGGGTTTTGCTTCTCCCAACACTGCATCTCTCACTGCCATTGACTTTGATATTGCTTCAAATAGTCCTGTAGTGTTGCCCCTTCTACTAATTTAATCAATGCATAGACTTAGTGAGGTTTTCCTTAAAGGGGTTTGAGCTATTATTCACCTGAGGCATGAAGTGCTCTCTCTCTCTCTCTGTCCTCTCTTACCTGAAGTGAGATTAGTGTCAGTACAGAAGCTGGGACTTCGTGGGTGTTCCTTTTTTAGATGAGATTTCAGGGAGCAGGTGAAACCAATATACACCGAAAGCTTTCACACCATCTAAAATGATCCAGAAAACCTGTTCCCAAGGTTTGAGAATTCATCGAAGTTTACCATGTCGCCACTCCAGGGAGCACCCTGAAATGGCAAAATACAGTCAATGCTCATCAACAAGCTAAGGTCTGATATTGGCTTCAGAATGACTAATGCTCAAAGAAAACCCAAAACATCAAGCTTTCTTTGCCTCCTCCTTTCTCGATCTGGAGTTTGCTGTGATTTCTCAGATCAGGCTAAGCATAAGCAACATATAGAAGCCACAATAAGCCCTAAGGCTGCTTTCTTGCAGCAAAAGCCTTATATTCACAACCGAGCACTTTTTATTCCTAGTTCGAGCACACCCTCCCTAAATAGCCTTAAAGGGGACTAAGAAAATGACTCAGATGAAAGGTATCCAGAAACAAGTAGGACGTCAGAAATTTTGAGCCTTGGTTGAACACCTTATTAATGATTAAAAATCAATTGATTTTGAACTTCCTGGTGGTTCAGTGGTAAAGAATACACCTGCCAATACGGGGGACACAGGTCTGACCCCTGGTCCGGGAAGATTCCACAGGCCAAGGAGCAACTAAGCCTGTGAACCCCAGCTACGGAGCCTGCAGTCTAGAACTTGTGCTCCACAACTGTTGAGCCCATGTGCTGCAACTACTGAACCCTTGCTCTAGAGCCTGTGCTCCATAACAAGAGAAGCCCCTGCAATGAGAAGCCCACACACTGCAACTAGAGAGTAGCCTCCACATGCCCCAACTAGAGAAAGCCCGCACGCAGCAGTGAAGACCCAGCACAGCCAAAAAATATAAATAAAATTTAAAAAAAGGAATAAATTGGTTTTAGTAACCCCAATTGTAACAATGTATCTATTTTTATTTAATAAATTTAAATAAATAAAAAGTTTAATAAAAATTTAAATAAAAACACTTCTTATATTAGGACAGTACTAGATCTACAGAATTATTAGCACTTGTACAAAGTTCTTGAGTACCACCTCCCACAGTTTTACCTATTTTAACATCTTACATTACTAAGGTATATATGCCACAATTAGCAAACCAATACTGATACATTATTATTAACTAACGTTCATACTTTAAAGAGATTTTCTTAGTTTCTACCTACTGTTCTTTTTCTGTTCCAGATTCCATGTTGCATTGAGTTGACATGCCTCCTTAAGGCTCTCTTGGCTATGACAGTTTCTCAGACTTTCTTTGTTTTTGAAGATCTTTGTTCCCAAACGTAAGTTCATTGCCCTACGCACAAGCACCGTGAGGTCAAACAATCCAAAACATCGGAGGGGTATGGAGAAGAGAGGTTTGTTGCAGGGCCAAGTAAGGTGAGTGAGCAGCTCACATCTCCCAAAACTTCAAACTCTGCAAAAGGTTTCAGCAAAGCATTTTTAAAAACCAGGTGACGGAGAGGCATCACATGGTAAGTGATCAGCTTGTGCACAATTCTCTGACTGGCTGATGGTGAGGTGTCACAGAGGTTAACATTATCAATCCTCAGGTGCCTTGTAGGTCTGTGTGCTGCATGCCTCTGATCATCAAGTAGTTAATTTCTTCCATTAAAGGGGGTTTTTTAGCATCTGAAAAGTTCAGGAAATATGCATGGGATCCTATTATCTGGGTACTTAAGAGAGAAGCTACAGCAGAGGATGCGGTGGGGGTGGGGGGGTGGGGGTGGAGAGGTCTCTTCCAGGAAGGCCCCATACGGTCCTGTTCAGTTACACTTTGACACTTTTGAAAAGTACTGACCAGGTGTTTCATAGGACGTCGTCGCTTAGTTAGTGTTTATCTGATGTTTTTCTCCTATTAGACTGAGGTTTTGGGCTTTAGGGAGGAAGATCACAGAGTTAATCATTCTCATCACATCATATCACATCAAGGGTTCATGCTCTCCACATGTCTTGTCATTGATGATGTTAACCTTGATCACCTGGCTGAAGTAGTGTCTGTCAGGCTTTTCCACTGTAAAGTTACTGTTTCATTCCCTTTCTGTACTCTACACTTTCGAAGGAAATCGCTATGCACAACCTCC
Organism: Cervus elaphus; assembly: GCF_910594005.1. Taxonomy (NCBI): domain Eukaryota; kingdom Metazoa; phylum Chordata; class Mammalia; order Artiodactyla; family Cervidae; genus Cervus; species Cervus elaphus. The sequence goes on along the minus strand of NC_057848.1, from coordinate 40,116,968 downwards.
ACTGCGTTCTGTCAGGCGAGTGTATTCTCCTCGGTTCTGTCTCATCACAACAAAGATTTGGAGTGACGGACATTAAAGCCCTCGGCGTGTCACAGCTCTCGGGTCTTGGACAGACCGTGTTATAGCTCTCAGGTCTCGAACAGACAGTGTTATAGCTCTTAGACAAATCAGTGTTACTGCTCTATTTTATTTAGATAATAGCAGGAAAATCCATCCTCCAGGCGTGAGGGCATGTCGACCCAAAGACATGAAGAGAAGAGCGCCCCAGCACATGGGGGAGAGAAAGAGAGCCCTTTGGCTCCTCTTTTTATATGTCCCCCCCCAACCCCCGCCCCGCGCCCGCCCTTTATAAATTAGGCCAGCCAGGAGTGCTGTTTATTCTACCTGAGGTCCTCACTCCGGTCCTCGCACCTTCCTTTGTCCTATTTTCGTGGGCTTTTCTCTTCCTTATCTTTTAGCCACTGCCATTCTGGACTCCTTTTCCCTATTCTAACTACCTAACAGTTCCATCTCCCTTAGAACAGAATATGCAGATAAATCTTGCATAAGGACATTCGTCTATTTACCCCCATTTATTCCTTTATACAATCGTTTATTAGTATTAACATAAATTCAGGTATTTATAATTTGTGTTATACTCCAATACTACTTTATTTTGTTTCACAAATTATTCCAGCTTTGGCTATTGAGAATTCTTTCAGTTGGCTTCCCTGCACTTTGATATAGCTCAACTATTGAGTGTTTGTTTTGTTTGAGATTTGCTTTATTTTTGGACATTAGAAGATGCTCTGGGGACTTCACTGGTGGTCCAGTGGCTAAGACTCTGCGCTCCCAATGCAAGGGGCCCAGATTCAATCCCTGGTCAGGGAACTAGATCCCACATGTTGCACCTAAAGATCCTGCATGCCTCAATAAAAGATCAAAGATCCTTTGAGCCACAGTGAAGACCCAGTGCAGCCAAATAAACAAAGTTGCTCTGGCACTATAAGATGTATATTTCCTGTCACTGTCCTAGAATCAGTCATTTCTCCTAGAATGCTCAGTTCCTTTTACTGGAAAACAGTATTAGAAAAAGATCCGGGTGTTTGGCATCTTCATTGCTATTGTGAAATCATTTATGTTAGCCCCTCTCGGCTGACAGAGCAAGAAGTTTATATGCATGTACTAACTCATGTAAACACACATATCTATAAATATTTCTACATGTATCTGTCTTTACCTATAATATGGCAAATGCATGCATGCATGCTAGGTCACGTCAGTCATGTCTGACTCTTTGCAATCGCATGGATTGTAGCCTGCCAGGCACCTCTGTCCATGGAATTCTCCAGGCAAGAATACTAGAGTGGATTGCCATGCCCTCCTCCAGGGCATCTTCCCAACCCAGGGATCAAACCAGTGTCTCCTGCATTGGCAGGTGGGTTCTTTACGACTAGCGCACCTGGGAAGCCCAAGGCAAATACAAGTTCATATTAATATGTCCAACTCTAATAGTGTATCACCATATGAATCCTTCTTGCTTATCTGTAACTTCACATTTCAATAAGAAACCACCTACCATACACTTTCATAATTGTTCATCTCCAATATATAAGTATGGTAGTTTCCAAATTGTTAACCCACACCCCCATGGGAAATGCTTCTCTCAAGTAGAATACAGCACTTCTGTACACTTCCTTTTAACTTTAAAGAGTCCGCTCATTTCCAAAGTTATTTAGTCAGCATCTTCTTCTGCCAACCCTTAAGTGAGGTTACTTAATGCATCTTTTATTTAGTTGTATTCTTTTGTTATAGTCTGTATTTCATCCTGGGATCCCCTAACTTCCTAATAAACTTTAAAATTATTGCATACATTAAGGTTCACTCTTTGTACTGTAAAGTTTTATGGGTTTTGACAAATGCAAATGTCATGTGTACACCATTACGGTATCATATGGAATAGTTTAGTGCCCTAAAACATCCCCTCTGTTTCACCTAACACCTTCCCCTATAGGCAATCACTGATATGTTTGTTGTCTCTATAGTTTTGCCTTTTTCTGAAATGTCATATAAATGGAATTATATAGTATATACCCCTTTCAGGCTGCCCTCTATCACTTAAGAATATATAAGATTCATCTATGTCTTATCTTTGGATATATCCCAATTTCTTGATACATCTTCCTATTGAAAAACATCTTAGTGGCTTCAAGTTTTGGGTGATTATTATTATAATAAAGCTGATATAAACACCTGTTCACAGACTTTGTGTGGGATTAAGTTTTCAAGTCAAGTGGGAATATATCTAGGAGCATGATTGCTGGATTGTGTGGTAAGACTATGTTCAGCTTTGTAAGAAGCTGCCAAACTATCTTCCAAAGTGGCTATACCACGGACTTCCCTGGTGGTCCAGCGGTTAATAATCTGCCTGCCATGCAGGGACACAGGTTTGATGCCAGGTCCAGGGAGACCACATTCCATGGAGCCTGTGTGCCAACTAAAGCCGCAACACCCAGAGCCTGTGCTCCGCAACAAGAAAAATCACTGCAATGAGAAGCTCGCGCACTTCAAGGAAGAATAGCCGCTGCTTGCTACAACTAGAGAAAGCTGGTACACAGCAACGAAGACTCAGTGCAGCCAAAAATAAACAAATTTTTAAAAAACCCAAGTGGCTGTACCATTTTGCATCCCCACTATCAATAAGCAAATGAGAGTTCTTATTGCTTTGCATCCTTGCCAGAAGTTGGTATTGTCAGGGTATTATTTATTTTTGCCACTCTAATACATATGTGAAATGTCTTCTTTGAACTTATCTCACTGAGCAAATGGTTTTCTATCCCTTTCTTGTTGGAAATCAAACTATATTGCTGATCTGGATGTATGCATGAAAGGAGAGAAAGAATTTACTCAAAAATTATTTGACAATTTGACAATTTTTCTATAAACAACACAATAGGAATGATTTCCTGTTACTACAGGCTTTGTGCAAGTGTTTTAAGAGCAGCTTGTTTCTCCTTTAAGTTTCCTTCAGAGGCACATAGGTGGTTTAGGGGAGTGAAGTATTCTGGAACAACCCTGTTCTTTTTTTCTTTCTTCTTAGGCTCTGCTGCATAGTATGTGGAATCTTAGTTTCCTGACCAGGGTCGAACCTGTGCCCCCTGCAGTGGAAGTATGGAGTCAAAAACAATATGGTACTACCATAAAAACAAACACATAGACAAATGGAACAGAATCAACAGGACAGAAATGAACCCATGCAAATATGGTCAACTTACATTTGACAAGGGAGCCAAGAATACTCAATGGGGAAAAGAGTGTCTCTTTAGTAGATAGTGTTGGGAAAGCTGGATATTCACATGCATGGTTTGATCACTTACCTGTAGTCAGACATTCTGGAGTGTGAAGTCAAGTGGGCCTTAGGAAGCATTACTATGAACAAAGCTACTGGAGGTGATGGAATTCCAGCTGAGCTATTTCAAATCCGAAAAGATGATGCACTCAATATGCCAGCAAACTTGGAAAATTCAGCAGTGGCCACAGGACTGAAAAAGGTCAGTTTTCATTTCAATCCCAAAGAAGGGCACTGCTGAAGAATGTTCAAGCTACTGGACAATTGTGCTCATTTCAGATGCTAAACAAAGTAATGCTCAAAATCCCTCTAGTTAGGCTTCCAAAGTATGTGACCAGACAACTTGCAGATGTACAAGCTGGGTTTAGAAAAGGCAGAGGAGCCAGAGATAAAATTGCCAACATCTGTTGGATCATAGAAAAGCCAAGGGAATTAAAAAAAAAAATCTACTTCTGCTTTATTGATTATGCTAATGCCTTTGACTGTGTGGATCACAACAAACTGTGGAAAATTCTTAGAGATGGGAATACCAGACCACTTTACCTGTCTCCTGAGAAATCTGTATGCAGGCCAAGAAGCAATAGTTAGAACTGGACATGGAACAATGGACTGGTTCAAAATTGGGAAAGAAGTACATCAAGGCTGTATATAGTCACCTTGCTTATTTAACTTATATGCAGAGTACATCATGAGAAATGTTGGGCTTGATGAATCATAAGCTGGAATCAAGATTGCCAGGAGAAATATCAACAACCTCAGGTATGCAGATGATACCACCCTTATGGCAGAAAGCAAAGAGGAACTAGAAAGCCTCTTGATGAAGGTGAAAGAGGAGAATGAAAAAGCTGGCTTAAAACTCAACATTCAAAAAACTAAGATCATGGTATCTAGTCCCATTACTTCATGACAAACAGATGGGGAAAAAATGGAAACAGTGATAGATTTTGGTTTCTTGTAGTCCAAAATCACTGTGGGTGATGATTGCAACCATGAAATTAAAAGATGCTTGCTCCTTGGAAGAAAAGCTATGACAAATCTAGATAGCACATTAAAAAGCAGAGGCATCACTTTGCAACAAAGGTCTGTATAGTCAAAGTTATGGTTTTTCCAGTAGTCATGTATGGATGTGAGAGTTGGACCATAAAGAAGGTTGAGTGCCAAAGAATCTATGCTTTTGAACTGTGGTGTTGGAGAAGATGCTTGAGAATCCCTTGGACTGCAAGGAGATCCAACAAGTCAATCCTAAAGGAAATCAACCCTGAATATTCATTGGAAGGACTGATGCTGAAGTTGAATCACCAATAATTTGGCCACCTGATGAGAAGAGCCAACTCATTGGAAAAGACCCTGATTCAGGGAAAGATTGAGGGCAGGAGGAGTAGGGGGCGACAAAGGATGAGATGGTTGGATGGCATCACCAACTCAACGGACGTGAGTTTGAGCTAACTCCAGCAGATAGTGAGACAGGGAAGCCTGGTTTGCTGCAGTCCATGGAGTTGCAAAGAGTTGGACATGACTTAGTGACTGAACAACAACAAAACATCTTTTTATTAACATTTTAAGAATCATATACCATAATGCATGTACAATTCCTGCTACAGTGAGCACTCAAAAAATGATAAATATCATTCTTGTTGTTAGCAACAGCAGCAGCTGTGACTCAAGGAAGCATATGTGTTTACAGGAAGAACAATTTAATCCAAGATGGTTTAAATTTTCTTTACCACTCCCCACCACACACACATACACACACAGTATTTCACAGGATGTCATTCTAGTAGCTCCTGTAGACCACTATGGTCCTATCTTTAATGGGGTTATGACATCTGAGGTGGCCAGATAATTCTTTTTTTTTTTTTTAATCACACCTCAAAAGAGAGCAACCAGTCTATTGCTTATGAGCCATTTTAAGTCCCACACCATGAAATCACTTTTGAATTGATGTTTTTGAACTGTGGTGTTGGAGAAGACTCTTGAGAGTCCCTTGGACTGCAAGGAGATCCAACCAGTCAATCCTAAAGGAAATCAGTCCTGAATATTCATTGGACAAACTGATGCTGAAGCTGAAACTCCAATACTTTGGCCACCTGATGTGAGGAAATGACTTATTGGAAAAGACCCTGACACTCAGAAAGATTGAAGACAGGAGGAGAAGGGGACGACAGTGGACTGTTGCATGGTATCACCGACTCGATGGACATGAGTTTGAGTAAGCTTCAGGAGTTGGTGATAGACAGGGAAGCCTGGCATGCTGCAGTCCACGGGGTCACAAAGTTTTGGACATGAGTGAGCAACTGAACTCAACTGAAGCCATGTGAAGGTTCTAGTCTAGAGACTTTATTATACACATGAAGGAACCAGAGTATGAATGAAGCAACCTATTTCTGTCAATAATCCAGCTGAAAAAGCAGAAATACTACAATAGGTACTCTATCCCAAATTGCTGCTCTAATCATGCCTCTGCAGTTTTTACAGTGTAGTCATTTGAGTCTCTGAAAGATAAGTGGTCTTTGATGCTCAGTGACTCTTGGATGAAATCATGCTTAGGACATGGATGAAGGGTGAAGAATTCAAATCTAGAGACTACTAGCAGCCATTGTCATTTTATTTTCCATTTGATTGATAGCATGCTTGCTGAACATGTGGATTAGGTCTCCAAGATAGTGACAGCTAACAAAAAAGGAGGAGTATAGTTAAGTGATGAGAAGTTCTGGATGTACTTATGGTACAAACACGAGGTAAGTATTTCATAGAATATAGAATGTCAGTGTTGGAAACAGTCTTAGCATCTAATTCAATCTACTCAATTTGCAATAGTCTTGCTTTAGGAACTGCCTTGCTCAATGTTATATAGCTAAATGTGTCAGTATCCAAAGGCTTGAATTAACTTACAGAGAATACATGTTTATTTTTGTTATGAATAAAATGAGAGAAACACATGAGAAAAAGATCTCTGAGCCTCATTTTTCCAGAAGAATCAATATATTTAAAAGATACTATTGTATATAGAAGTAAAAAATTCATAATCAGTTTAAGTTAAATCAATTAAGTCTAGAAATGTAACTTGATTTATGTAGCATAGTTAAATATTAGATCTGTCTTTTCAATATATTTTATAATAAATTCACTTGAAATGTTTTGGTAGATTATTTTTATTTGTATATTTAAATCAACTGTATGACTTCTAAATGAGTGTGAAAGAGCATTGTAAACTGTATAGTGTGATATATAAGTAGATTACTAATAACAAAAAATTTGAAAATCAATATTAAAAAATTTTTTAATCTATATTATGTTCTTAAGATTATTTCTTGAAACATTCTGCATTAAGTAAATAAAAGGATTTGTAACATTCATCCAAATCTATTACTAAATTCATGCATCTATTACTAAACTTCCATCTCAGTGTTAATATGTTTGTACCCAAATCATACTCTTTTTTAAAATCAGAATATTTCTTTGACTGCCTCTCTCTTTTTACTCCATATGTAATGATATTGATGTACCATATACATTGTTCTGGTTTGTGTTCCCTTTATTCCAAAAAAGGAAGACAAGATTGTATAAGAAGCTGGGTCTCAATGCAACTATGGAAATTTTCGTTAAATTGTTTATTCTCTACACCATTTGCTAGGAATTAGTGATTCACTCAGATTTATACAGGAATTAGGGGTCAGTGTAACTGGAATTGAAATCCCCTATCATCTTCCTCCTTGTTCAGCAGTTTTCTTCTGCTTAGAAGTAAAAATAAGCATCTGAAAATCACTGAGAGACATGGTTTACATCTAGAGTTTCCATCCTTTTCAGGTTTCAAAAGCAATATTACAAATTTTCATTGTGTAGAGAAAATGTAATTTATTTGTCTATAACTAATTTGGGCTTCCTATTGAGTTTCCCACTCTCTGTTTGGTGAGGGAAAATAATTAATTTAATGTTGAATCCATTTTAAATCTTAGTCTGATCTAATAAATTAAATGGTCTCTTCAGGGAGTGTTCAGTTTCTCTTGGTAAAATGGCTTAGTCTCTGAGACACCTCCCCCCTTCTCCTTACTTCTCTCCTAGGTCGAAGTATAGTTGTATCAGAGAGAGTGATATGGCTTAGCTGGCTCCTGGGCAGAGGGAATGTGGGGACCTTGCATGTTAGGTCCCTGAACCCCTGTGGTCTTTGTGGTTATTAATATATCTGTTGCTCACTTGCTTGTATGTTGCTGTGCTGTCATTCAGAGCCAAAGATGGCTGGTGGTTTTTTCAGAGCTAGTGCCATTCTTGACTAAGTCAAAGTCATCTCAATTCCAACTAGTTGTTTACTCATCATTCTCCCATCTACCACTGAGCCACTTGCCCAACACTCCAGGCCTAGCCTGGGCTTCTGGATCACCTTCTCTGCCTTGGAGGATCCAAGGGCAGTGCCACTGACTTGGCCATTCTAACATTGAATCCAGTCAAGAATAAGTTAACTCAGTAAAACCAAACCCTAGGAGTTCAGTTTGCACAGCTAAACTAATACAGAGGTACCCAGGTCAATACTGGGACAGTCTAAGAGGGTATCACTGTCTACAGTCCTAAGTGGGCAATGAGGAGGAAGAACCCTCTGCTTTGGGGGTTACCTTTACTATTTTGACACACTAATTGGGACCCAAGATTTGGCTGTCATTTGCCTAGTAAATTTCATTAATGATCCTTGTCATAATCCCCTGGGGTCAGAAAAATGTAAATCTTCCTCTCTTTTTCATATTCGCTTATCCCCACTATACAATTCTGTCCTAGCTTGGCCCTTAATATACTGAAGAGGAATAGAAGGAATGTACAAGACAACTGCTTGGATTACAAGGCTTTTTTGCCTGCATGATAAGATTTTTTAAAATTTTTGATTAACTTTTTTCTTTCTTTAAAGCTTGCATTAAAAAAAAAAGAGGAATACACACTAAGTATGTAACTTCCAAAACAATAATGGAAAAACATTTAACAGTCAAAAAGAATGCAGTAAAGAAAACGAAAAAAAAAAAAGGATAAATAGAAAGCAGAAAATTAGATAGGAGGTTATTATTCAAACAAATAAGCAATCACAATAAATGTAAAGTTACCTAAAATGACCAACTAAAAGTCAGATATTCCAATATTGCCTTTTTAAATATACAGCTATATAATTTTATAAAAAATAAACTTAAATGCAAGAACTCAGCAATGTTAAAAATAAAAGATTAGGAACTACATACCAGAACAAAAACAACTTAAAAATGTACTGAAAGCAATATTACATAAAATGATGTTAGGGAAAAATAGTAATAGCATGGTGAAAAACACTTAAAACACTTAAATGCATCAGGATGACATAAAACTCTAAAACTTGGGTGAGCACTAATAACCTATCCTCAGATAATTAAGAAAAAATGGACAGGATTACATGTGCAAATGAACAAATCCAGCATGATAAAAATTCTTCTAATAAATGTATCTCACTAATTGATGAGTGAAGTGGACAAAATAATTAATAAGGTTTTGAAAGTTTTGATAAACTCAATTGATAAATTGGTTTAAAAGATATATATTTGCATATTACCCAGTTCTAGAGATTATGGGGCTTCCCTGGTGGCTCAGTAAAGAATCTGCCTGCAATGCAGGAGACCTGGGTTCGATCCCTGGGTTGGGAAGTTCTCCTGGAGAAGGAAATGGCTATCAACTCCAGTATTCTTGCCTGGAGAATTCTATTTAAATTATTTTGGGGGTTTCCTTGTGGCTAAGACAGTAAAGAATCCTCTTGCAATGCAGGAGACCCTGGCTCAATCCCTGAGTTGGGATGATTGCTTAGAGAAGGAAATGTCTACCCACTCCAGTATTCTTGCCTGGAGAATCCATGGATAGAGGAGCCTGGCATACTATAGTCCATGGGGTCACAAAATGTTGGACACGACTGAGTGACTAACATTAGCAATTACAGAATTGATATGCTTCTCAGGCATACAAGAAACGTTGAAAGTAAAACAATTTCTAGTAAAGCAAGTCTGAAAATATTTTAGAAAATCAATTATATAGACAATAGTCTCTTATTCAACTAATTTTAAAAAATGAAATAACAAAAAGATCATTGAAATAATAAACAATCTATGTAAGACAGGGTTAACCTGTGATAGATCTCTGCTAGTGCTAGGCTTCCAGGTGGCACTAGTGGTAAACAATCTTCCTGCCAATGCAAGAGACGTAAAAGATGCGGGTTCAATCCCTGGTTCAAAAAGATCCCCTGGAGAAGGGTACTCCTATATCTCAGAAAGGTGTTTATACACTTGTCTAGAGCCTTTGATTTTTGCAACTGCTGCCCAGGGACACCTCCAGATTCCCTGGCTCTAATGGACAGCAGGTTTTATACTTGCTGATCCACAGGACTATATATATTTACATACTTTAAAATCTGCTGCCTGAGGTTCTGGCTTCCAATCAACCTGAATCTAGGTGCCAACTGAGATTCTCCCCCTTGCAACACCAAAAAGCCTTGGCATGCTGTTAACTAGTGCATGTGTGAGTGAGCAGTCACTCAGTCATGACATATTCTTTGTGACCCCATGGACCGTGACCCCCGCCAGGCTCCTCTGTTCATGGGATTTCCCAGGCAAGCATGATGGAGTGGGTTGTCATTTCCTCCTCCAGGGGATCTTCCTGACTCAGAGATCGAACCCATGTCTCCTGCATCTCCTGCATTGGTAGGTGGATTCTTTACCTTTGAGCCGCCTGGGAAGCCCTGTTAACTACTGGGAACTTTCAAAAATAAAATAGGTTGCTTAGACAATCACAAAGGTTTGAGAGGGACAACCAAGAGTTATAGCAGGGTGGAACAATAAGTTTTATCTCCTACACAAGGCCATTCCTTCAACAATGGGGAAAAAATGACTGTTTTACCTGTTACATAGAAAGAAAAAAAAAGAAAGTCAAGCAAAACAAAGAGACAGAAGAATATGTTCCAAGTAAAAGAACAACATAAAATCTCAAAGGAAAACCTCAATGAAACAGAGATAAGTACCTGACAGAGTTCAAAGTGACAGTCACAAAGGTGCTCCCTGAACTTGGGAGTAGAATAAATAAACACAGTGAGAAATTCACCAAACAAATAGAAAATATAAGAAAGTACCAAAGAGAAATCACAGCTCAAGAACAGAATAACGGAACTGAAAGCTACACTAGAGGGGTTCAATAGCAGACTAGATAAAACAAGGAAATGATCAATGAACTCAAAGAGAAGCAGTAGATCTTACTCAATCAGAGCAGCAAGAAGGCATGAGTGTGTGCTCAGTCACTCAGTCGTGTTTGACTCTTTCTGACCCCATGGACTGTAGCCTGCCAGGCTCCTTTGTCCATGGGATTTCCCAGGCAAGAATGCTGGAATGGGTTGGCATTTCCTCCTCCAGGGGATCTTCCCAACTCAGGGATCGAACCCATGTCTCTTGCGTCTATTGCATTGGCAGGTGGATTCTTTACCACTGTGCCACCTGGGAAACCCATAGGAAAGGCAAAGAATGAAAAAACATGTGAAGATAGCTTAAGGAATTTATGAGATATTACCAGGCAGACTAACATTTTCATTATAGGGGCTTCAGAAGAAGGGGGCAGAGATGTATTTGAAGAAATAATGGCTAAGGACTTCCTTAACTTGGAAAGAAAACAGATGTTAGATCCAGGAAGACCAGAAAGTTCCAAAGAAACCCACATCAGGACACATTATAATGAAAATTTCAAACGTTGAAAACAAGCAGGAAGAGAAAGCAGTGAGAGAAAAACAATTAATGTACAAGGGAATCTCCATAAGACTATCAGCAGATTTTTTTTTTTTAGCAGAAACTTTGCAGGCCAGAAGAAAATGGCATGATATATTCAAAGTGCTAAAAAACAAAAAACAAAAAACAAAAAAAACTTCCAATGAAAAATATCCTACCTGGTAGTTATCATTCAGAATTGAAGTAGAGATAAGAAGTTTTTGGTAAGCAAAAGGTAAAGGAGTTCATCACCACTGAACAGGACTAAAGGGAGAAATAGACAGCAATACAGTAATAGGAGGGGATTTTAATAGCCCACTTACATCAATGGATAGATTATCCAGACAGAAAATCAATAAGAAAGCATTGGCCTTAAATGACATAGGGGATTAAACAAACTTAACAAATATATATAGAACATTCCATCCAAAAACTGCAAAATACACATTCTTTCAAGTATACATGGAACATTCTCCAGTATTGATCATATGGTAAGCCACAAAGCAATTTTCAATATTTCTAAGAAAATTGAAATCAACTTTTCTAAACACAGTGGCCTGAAACCAGAAATCAATTACAAGAAAATTGGAAGATTCACAAATACATGGAGATTAAACAACATGATACTGAACAACCAATTGGTCTTTTTTTTTTCCCCCAATTGGTCTTTAAGACAAAACCAAAACAGAAGTCAAAAACCATCTTGAAACAAATTAAAATGGAAATACAACACACCAAAACTTATGGGAAGCAGCAAGAGTAGTTTTAAGAGTGAAGTTTGTAGCAATAAACATCTACATTGAGAAACAAGAAAAATCTCAAATAAACAATCTAACTCTACACTTCCAGGAACTAGAAAAAGAAGAACAAAGCCCAAAGTTAGTAGCAAGAAAGAAATAACAGAGATCAGAGCAAAAATAAATGAAACGGAGACATAAAAACAATGGAAACTATAAATGAAATTAATATCTCATTTGTAGGAAAATATAAACAAAATTGACAAATTTTTATCTAGACTCACCATGGGAAAAAAAGAACGGACTCAAATAAAATTAGAAATAAAAGAGAAGATGTACAATTGACATTGCAGAGGTACAGATTATCATAAGAGAATATAAACAATTATATATCAACAAACTTGACAACCTAGAAGAAGTGGAATAATTTCTAGAAATATGCAACCTACCAAGACTGAATAAGGAAGACACAGAAAATCTGAATAGAAAAATTACTAGTAAGAAGATTGAATCAGTAATCAAAAACATCCCAACCAGCAAAAGTCCAGAAACAGATGTCTTCACTGGTGAACTCTACCAAAAATTCTAAAAAGAATTTATTTCAATCTCTTTCAAACCCTTCAAGAAAACAGAAGAGGAGGGAACACTTTCAAATTCATTAAAAAAGCCAGAATTACCCTGGTACCTAAACCAGACAAGGAAGACATAAGAAAAGAGAGTTATAAGCCAATATCCCTAATGATGTACAAATCCTACAAAATATTAGCAAACTGAATTCAGCAATATATTAAAAGGATCATACACCATGATCAAGTGGGATTTAATCCACCACACATGGATGGTTCACCATTCAGAAATCAATCACTGTGATACACTGCACTAACAAAATTAAGGGTAAAAATCATATGGTCTGAAACACTGTAAATCAAGTATACTTCAATAAAAAAATTTAAAAGAATCTCATCAGATCATCTCAACAAATGCAAAAAACTATTTGCTAAAATTCAACATCCATTTATGACACAACTCTCAACAAAGTGGATATAGAGGGAATATATCTCAACATAATAAAGGGCGTATATGACAAGCCCACAGCTAACATCATACTCAACAGTAAAAAACTGAAAACTTTTCCTCTAAGGTCAGGAATAAGATAAGGATGCCCACTCTTGTCACTTTTATTCCACATAGGATTGGAAGTACCAGTTAGGGTGATTAGGCAAGAAAAAGAAGTAAAAGGCCTCTAAATAGGAAAGGAAGAAGTAAAATTGTCACTATTTGACAACAACATGATATTATATATAGAAAACCCTAAAGACTCCACCAAAGGAACTGTTAGATCTAATAAACAAATTCAGTAAAGCTGCAAGATAAAAAAGCTGTTGTGTTTCTATAAACAACAAATGGCAGAAAGTAAAATTAAGACAATAATTTCATTTACAATCGCATCAACAAGAATAAAATACCCAGGAAAAAGAATGACCAGGAAGGCAAAAACCTGTACAGTGAAAACTATAAAACATCCATGAAAGAAATTGAAGAAGGCACAAATAAGTGGAAAGATATATTCTGCTCATGAATTAGAATAATTAATACTTTTAAAATGTCCATACTACACAATCTACAGATTCAACACAATCCCTATGAAAATCTCAATGATATTTTCCACAGTAATAGAACAAACAGTCCTAAAAATTGTACGAGATTACAAAAGGCCCCAATAGCCAAAATAATCTTGAGAAAGAAGAATAAAGCAAAAGCATCATACTCTCTGATTTCAGACTATTATACAAAGCTATGATAATGAAAACAGTATGGTACTGGCATCAAAGCAGACATATAGATCAATGAACTAAAATAGAGAGCCCAGAAATAAGCCTCCACATATATGACCAAGGAGCCAAGAATATGCAACAAGGAAAGACAGTCTCTGCAATAAATGGTGTTGGGAAAACTGGACAGCCACATGCAAAAGAGTAAAACTAAACCACCATGTTACACCACACACAAAAATTAACTTAAAATGGATTAAAGACTTGAAAGTGAAACCTGAAGCTACAGAACTCCTAGAAGAAAACATAAATGACATATGTGATAAATTATTGGTCTTTGTGCTTTTTTGGACCTGATACCAAAAGCAAAGGCAACAAAAGTGAAAACAAATAGCACTATGTCAAACTAAAAAGTTGCACAGCAACACAAACCATCAACAAAAAGAAAAGGCAACCTACTGGATAAGAAACAATACTGCAAATCATATATCTGATAAGGGGTTAATATCAAATATATAGTTGACCTTTGAACAATGACCCTTGAACAAATATGGTGGTTAGGTGCTGACCCCCAGCACCATAAAAAATCCATGTATAACTTTACAATCAACCTTCCATATCTGCATTTCTGCATCCTCATGTTCACCCAACCACAGATTGTACAGTACTGTAGTACATATCTATTGAAAAAGAGTTATGTATAAATGGACCCATGTAATTCAAATTCATATAGTTTAAGGGTCAATGCTATATAAGAAACTCATACAACTTATTGGAAAAAAAAAGAAATTAAGAAATGTGCAGAGGATCCAAATAGATATTTTCCCAAGGACGGCATACAGATGGCCAACAGACACATGCAAAGATGCTCAGCATCACTAATATTCACTAATTTAGCATCACTAAATGCAAATCAAAACCATGTAAGTGTTGGTGAGGATGCGGAGCAAGAAAACTTGGGGACTGTTGGTGGGAATGTAAATTGGTGTAGCCACTATGGAAAATAGTATGAAGGTTCCCCCAAAAATTAAAAATAAATCTACTGTATGATCCAGCAATCACGCTTCTGGGTATGCATCAGAAGGAAATGAAAACAGGGTATGGAAGAGATATATGCACCCTCATGTTTAGTTCATCCATTTAAATAGAAATTCTGAAGGCGTCACTGGAGGTGAGACTTGTATAACAGGAGCTAACAGTAGATGCTTGAGACAGAAATTATCCTAGGAATAACTAGCCCTAACTCTACTGGAGAGGGCTGAAAAATAAAAATTCCATTGTGATTAGCATAAAAATTCCATAAAGTATTTCAGATATCTAGATGTCTCTTTGGCTGCAGTATACGACCTAAAATTGTTTCCATATAATATATATTTTGACCTCTGGGGAAAACTGGGAGGGTCTCAAATGGATTAACTACAAGTTCTTTCCTTTTGTGCTTCCATACATAGGGTCCTCTAGCCAAATAATCCTTCTTATCAAGGGGACCAGGCACAAGTGCTTGCTTATCCCTTTGTGGTGGTGGTTTGGTCACTAAGTCATGTCTGACCTCTTGTGACCCCATGGACTGTAGCCCACTAGGCTCCTCTGTTCATGGGACTTTCCAGGCAAAAATACTGCAGTAGGGTGCCATTTTCTTCTCCAGGGGATCTTCCTGAATCAGGGATTGAACCCAGGTCTCCTGCGTCTCTTGCATTGCAGGGGGATTTTAAACCACTGTTTGCTCTATTTCCAAGTGCAACCCTAGCATGGCTCTGAGTGGCATGTTGTGAATCTATATGACTGAGAAACCGCTGTCAATCTCATCTGTTGAGTTTCAGTGCTATGTGTTCAGCCATCCACATAAACCTAGAAAGGGAATCATTCTCTCACTAACAGAGTAAAGAGAAAGTGAATAAAACAACTGGCATCATGAACAAGGTGGTTCAACAATGACAGCTGCTCAGCTTTAATGGTTCTTGGCTAATTGGTCCTATGATACAGCAACAGCTGCCTGGGACAGAACTGCCAATTGCTGGTGGGCTTGCTCTTTGGCTTGTAGGGCACTTGGTCGTCTCTCATGTCATGTGTTTCCATATCTTCCCATCCACCCTAAAGTCCTCTCATCCCAAAGACAAGACATGTTGTTAACTGGTTATACCCCAAGGTTGGCATGCCACTGGGTTCATTCTATGTTTGACAGTGGTCTCTGAGGCTTCCATCTGTAATGGCAGTAACAACACAGTGTCCTAACCTAACCTACTGGTACTGAGTCTTTTTTTTTTTTTCATTGTATTTTTATCTTTTTTTTTTCCAATTATTTTTATTAGTTGGAGGCTAATTACTTCACAACATTGCAGTGGGTTTTTTCATACATTGACATGAATCAGCCATGGAGTTACATGTATTCCCCATCCTGATCCCCCCTCCCACCTCCCCCCCCCACCCGATTCCCCTGGGTCCTCCCAGTGCACCTGGCCCGAGCACGTGTCTCATGCATTCTACCTGGGCCGGTGGTCTGTTTCACCATAGATAATATACATGCTGTTCTCTCGAAACATCCCACCCTCGCCTTCTCCCACAGAGTCCAAAAGTCTGTTCTGTACATCTGTGTCTCTTTTTCTGTTTTGCATATAGGGTTATCGTTACCATCTTTCTAAATTCCATATATATGTGTTAGTATGCTGTAACGATCTTTATCTTTCTGGCTTACTTCACTCTGTATAATGGGCTCCAGTTTCATCCATCTCATTAGAACTGATTCAAATGAATTCTTTTTAACGGCTGAGTAATATTCCATGGTGTATATGTACCACAGCTTCCTTATCCATTCGTCTGCTGATGGGCATCTAGGTTGCTTCCATGTCCTGGCTATTATAAATAGTTCTGCGATGAACATTGGGGTGCACATGTCTCTTTCAGATCTGGTTTCCTCAGTGTGTATGCCCAAGAGTGGGATTGCTGGGTCATATGGCAGTTCTATTTCCAGTTTTTTAAGAAATCTCCACACTGTTTTCCATAGTGGCTGTACTAGTTTGCGTTCCCACCAACAGTGTAAGAGGGTTCCCTTTTCTCCACCCCCTCTCCAGCATTTATTGCTTGTAGACTTTTGGATAGCAGCCATCCTGACTGGCATGTAATGGTACCTCATTGTGGTTTTGATTTGCATTTCTCTGATAATGAGTGATGTGGAGCATTGGTACTGAGTCTTGCTTAACAAGGTTTGGGCTGCTGACCATCACTGGCTGTTTGGGGGCAGCCATAAGGACACTGTGATTGTCCACTCCTGTGATTGGCCTAGGGAAAGCTCTTTGTGAAGTTTCAGGTAGAGAAGGAGACCACCACCACAGGGAGAGTTTAGCATGGCATCCAAATTGCTTAATAGTCATGGTTGTTTAGGTAAGGATAGTGACTTCGCTTGTTGCCTGTGCCGCTCCTTTGTGCTGTTGAACACTCTCCAGACACCTAAAGCTGTTGAAGTACAAATCCATTACTGACTGCAGCCTGTAGCCCAGGTACCTAGTGGGTGAAGGGGTAATTAGCTTAGCTGCTCCCCATTTAGCATCTCATTTTGGTCTGGTCTTAAACCTGTAAAGCATGTGTTATGCCTGATAATGAAAATGGATCAAACCCAAGGGTCAGCACAACTGATCACCTGTCAGGCAGTCATTGTAGTGCTGGATACCCTGATCGAAAAATGTCCCTGTCTGAACAAGTTTACAGATTCCTGGACCATTACCTAAGATTTTTCCCCATTGGGGTCAAGAACTCTGAGAAGCATTTGCTTCACAGATACCAAAATGTCAGGTAACAGATGTCTCTACCTGTACTAAAGCAACAACACATAGCCTCACCAGGACATTTCTCATGTCCTTTGGAATTTCAAGCATCACTAATAGTGACCAAAGCACTAGTTGCACTCCTCAAAATACACAATGTTGAGCTCTTGAAGAAGGTATTCAAAGGAACTTCCACCTTCCCTACAGGTCCCTGGCAGCTGGCTTAATTGGGAGGCATAATGGGTTTCCCAAAAAAACTCCGATTTAAGTTAAAACATGTCAAATGGACCCCGGGCTGGTTGTTACCTTTGTCACAGACATTGATTAATCTAAATGGGCCCGCCCTGGGAGCATGGACTCTCTACCACAATGCCACACAATTCCTTTGATATCCTCTATTGGCCACTTCTCAAGTTTATATTTTTTACAACAATCTCACCAAGCCCTTTTCCACCCGGTCAATGTAACTACTTTGCTTTCTAAGGAGGTACTTTTACTCCCTAGAAGCCTTAATCATCTTTAAGGCTTAAAACTGATGTCAAGGCATAAAGGGGAAACTACAGAAAAAGGCTTAATACTATGGGGGATCTTGGTATCTTGAGAAAACTAGAAGGGTCTCAAGTAGCCTGACTGCAAGTTTCCCTTCCCATTATGCTCACCTGAATGTGGTCCCCCAGTCAAACAACCAGAGAAGGCAATGGCACCCCACTCCAGTACTCTTGCCTGGAAAATCCCATGGATGGAGGAGCCTGGTAGGCTGCGGTCCATGGGGTCGCTAAGAGTCGGACCCGACTGAGCAACTTCACTTTCAATTTTCATTTTCATGCATTGGAGAAGGAAATGGCAACCCACTCCAGTGTTCTTGCCTGAAGAATCCCAGGGACGGGGGAGCCTCGTGGGCTGCCGTCTATGGGGTCGCACAGAGTGGGACACGACTGAAGTGACTTAGCAGCAGCAGTCAAACAACACTCCTCATCACAGGGACCAGGCGCAGTGCCTGCTTATGCAGGTTTCAAGTCCCTTCCAGCGCAGTGGACTTACTTATACAAACCAAGTACATGCTCCCATAGGAACCAGGGGGCACCTCATTCTCTTGTTTACTAGAAAGCCTGCCTTTCACAGTTCCTACTGGTCCATTCTGTACCTGAATGCAATACATGATGTTTTCCTTCCTCAGGTTGGGACTATATCTGACTAATAAACTGCTGTCAATTTCATGTGTCAAGTGTTTGTCATGTGTTTGGCTAACCTTGAAACACTATAGCAGGACTCCGTCCCTCCCCAACAAGATGAAATGGAGGTGACTAAAACATTGAGCACCTGAGAATCAAGAAAGTAGGCATTAACCTTTTACTTTTTTGGCCACGCTGTGTGGCATGTGGGATCTTAGTCCCGTGACCAGGGATCAAACTTGCACCCCCTGCAGTGGAAGCACAGAGTCCTAACCATTGGACCACCAGGAATAGTCCCAGGTATTAACTTTCTTTTTAATAGCTGACTTACAACATTATATTAGTTTTAGGTATATAACATAGTGATTCAATATTTTTATAGATTTTGCACAATAAAAATTGTTACAATTTATTGACTATATACCCTGTGCTGTATATTACCTCCTCATGACTTATTTTATAACTGGAGGTTTGTATCATTTAGCCCCTTTAGCTTTTTCACCAATTCCTCTAGCCATCTGTTCTCTGTCAACCACTAGTTTGTTCTCTTTATCTATGAATCTGTTTCTGTTTTGTTATACTTGTTCATTTGCTTTTTTTTTTTTAGATTCACATATAAGTGAAAACATATAGTATTTGTCTTTATATGTCATACTTATTTCACTAAGCATAATACTGTCCAGGTCCATCCATATTGTCAAATGGCAAAACAACTAAATATATAAAAAAAAATCTTACTACAAAATGGGCAGAGGACCTGAATAAACATTTTTCCAAAGAAGATATACATTAAAATGTACTATGCAGGCATGGTAAATAAGTGTTTGGTACGTGAACGACAGATCAATGAAATAGAAGAGAGTCTAAAAATAGACCCAAATAAATATGTGAATTTAATATATGATAGGGTATCTTTTTAACTGTGGAAAAGATAAATTGTTCAATAAATAACATTAGGAAAACTGGCCAATAGGCACATGAAAAGATGCTCAACATCACTAATCATTAGGAAAAAGCAAATTGAAATCACAACAAGATACCATTTCATACCTGTCAGAATGATTATCATCAAAAAGACAAGAAATATCAAGAGTTCATAGCATATGGAAAAAAAGGGAATCATAGTACATTGTTGGTGGGAATGTAAATTGGTGCAGCCACTGTGGAAAACAGTATGGAGTTTCCCCAAAAAATTAAAAATAGAACTACCATGTGCTCTACCGTGCTCAGTCGCTCCGTCGTGTCTAACTCTTTGCGACCCCATGGACTGTAGCCCACCAGGCTCCTCTGTCCATGGAGATGCTCCAGGCAAGAATACTGGAGTGGATTGCCATGCCCTCCTCCAGGGGAACTTTCCAACACAGGGACTGAACCCAGGTCTCCCCCACTGCAGGCAGATTCTTTACTGTCTGAGCCACCAGAGAAGCCTAAGAATACTGGAGTGGGTAGCCTATCCCTTCTCCAGGGAATCTTCCCGACCCAGGAATTGAAGCAGGGTCTCCTTGCAATGCAGGTGGATTCTTTACCAGCTGAGCTACTAGGAAAGTCCTAGAACTACCATGTGATCTAGCAATCACACTCCTGGGTATTTATTTGAAGAAAATGAAAAAATTAATTTGAAAAGATATACACACCTCAATTTTCATTGCAGCATTATTTACAATTGCCAAGAATATGGAAGCAACCAAAGTGTCCACTGACATAAATAGATAAAGAAGATGTGATATATATATATATATATGTATTATTCAGGCATAAAAAATGAAATTTTGCCATTTGTCACAATAACCTTATCTTTTAATATATAAATTAAAAACAGAGTGGCCAAAGAAATTCCTGAAAAAGAAAAGCAACAAGAGGGTTCTCACTTAACTAGATATTAACATGTATTGTGCAGGCATGGTAAATAAGTGTTTGGTACATGAACAGTCAGACCAAGGACACAGAACAGAGTCCAAAATTAGAACCAAATAAATATAGGAATTTAGTATATGATAGGGTATCTTTTTAAATGTGGAGAAGATAAATTGTTCAATAAATAACATTAGGAAAACTGGCTACCTATTTTGAGAGAAAAAGAGATAAACCTGGATTCTTAATTCACTCTTAAAAATAAATGCCAGATAGCTTACAGCTTTACACATAAAGAATAGATTTGGAAACTGTTTCTTAGAAGAAAATATGGTTAATGTTAATATCCATGAACTGGTTAAAACCTTCCTAAAGCAACACACAGGACCCAGAAGCTTTAAGGAAAATGAGTGATACATTTAAAGACATGAAAAATTTACAAATTGTAAATTCAGCAAAAAACACCTTAGAAGAGTCAAATGATAAATGAGAGCTGGAAAATATATTTACAACACATAAAACAAAGAAGGAGCTAGATTTTTCAGATCTTTCTAAGTAAGAAAAAGACAAACCAAAGTATGGATACACAAAGTGCACAAACAGGCAAATCACAGAAAAAATATATAAATGACTTGTAAATATGGAAGGATGTTTAATCATACTCATACTTTAAAAAAACCTAAATGAAAACAAGTACACAATATTATTTCTCTTATGAAATTGCTAAAGATCCGAGTATCTAATCACACAGAGAAGAACAGTCACCTACCCAGAGTAGAGGATGCTGTGAGCTAACAGGCACTCTTTTCTATTGCTGGTTGAAGAAATTAGTTTGGAGGACAAATTACAAACATTTATGAAAATTTATCAAAATTAAAAACACACATATTCTTTGATCTATTAACTATATTACTCAGATATTACATGCTATATATATATATATATATATATATCTCCACACACAAGGATCTTTACTGAAGAAATATGTTCATAATAGCAAACGTAGAAACACTCTTCATGCCTTTCATTCAGGTAAATGTTTGAATAAATTCTGTACATTGTTAAGCTATTCAAAGAACGGGCCTGATTTATATGTACCTAATAAAAAGTTCCTCAGCTACATGCATACCTTGTTTATTGCACTTTGCTTTGTTGTACTTTGAAGATACTGCTTTATACAAATTAAAGGTTTGTGGTAACTGAGGGGAGCCAGTCTATCGAGCCATTTTCCACAACAGTAATTTCTCACTGCAAGGAAATCAAACCAGTCAATCCTGAAGGAAATCAGTCCTGAATATTCATTGGAAGGACCGATGTTGAAGCTGCAACTCCAATACTTTGGCCACCTGATGCCAAGGGCTGACTCATTAGAAAAGACCCTGATGTTGGGAAAGATTGAGGGCAGGAGGAGAAGGGGATGAGAGAGGATGAGATGGTTGGATGGCATCACTGACTCGATGGACATGAGTTTGAGCAAGCTCCAGGAGTTGGTGATGGACAGGGAAGCCTGGCGTGCTGTAGTCCATGGGGTCACAAAGAGTCAGGCACGACTGAGCGACTGAACTGGACTGAACTGAATTTATCACTTTGTGTCTCTGTGTCACATTTTGGTAATTTTCACAATATTTTTAACTTTTAAAAAATCATTATTATATTTGTTATGGTGATCTGTGATCAGTAATCACAGGTATTACTATCAGTAATCTTTGATATTACTGTTGCAAAAAGATTGTGACTTGCTGGAGACTCAGATGATGATTAGCATTTTTAGCAATAAAGAACTTTTCCATTAAGATATATGCATTCCTTCTTAAGACATGCTATTAATAGACCACAGTACAATATAGTCTAAACATAACTGCTATACACACTGGGACTTATGTGACTTACTTGACTCTTTATTGCAATATTCACTTTATTGAGGTAGTCTGGAACTGAACCTGAAATACCTGTATATGTATGCCTGTATATGATTACCTGTGCCAAAGAAGAATACTGAACAGTGTGAAAAGTATGCTCTAATTTGTATATAAGAAAAACAGATACCACTTTTATATGAAAGTATATCAAAGGTTTTATATATATATATGAAAGGTTTCATATATATATGAAAGTATATCAAAGTAATATCAAAGTTAGTAGTGAGTGCCTCTAGGGCAGCAGTCCCCAATGTTTTTGGCACCAGGGACCAGTTTTGTGGAAGATACTCTTTCCATGGACTGGGGTGTGGGTGGTTTCAGGATGAGTCAAGCACATATCATTTATTGTGCACTGTATTTCTATTATTATTATATCAACTCCACCTCAGATCATCAGGCATTAGATCCTGGAGGGGGATCCTGGTTGGGGACCCCTGCCATAGGGAAAGAATCTAAGAATCTGGGTGTCCAGGGTGGTAGGGAGATCTCTCTTATATTGTATACTCTTTGCTTTGTTGAAAAATTTACTCTGTGAATAGAAGAATGTTGTGAATTAAGACAAAAAAGGAAAGAAAGTCATGGGATATCTGGATTGAGAACTAGATAGAAAAGCATTCTTCTTAGCATGTATGTTACATGAATTAAAAGACAAATTTATGACTGTTGCCTTGAAACAGCAGAGGTTTAAGTTTCTAGCAGCAAGGAATGGTAAATGGAAATTAATTGTACAAATATCATTATTAAGAATTTAAGATTTCTAGGATATCACTGGTGCAGTCTTTGTTTAGTGTGCTTCTTTTGCTGTTTTTAAGTTTATTGAGCATTAACTGACAAATATAATTGCATATATTTGAACTGTACAATGTGATGATTTGTTATGCATTGTGGAATGATTACCAAGATTGATAACTAACATTCATTACCTTATTTCACATACTTAATGTTTTTGTTGTTTACTTACTGTTTAAGAGCTTTCATTAGTTCACTCAAGATTTTTATCCCCTAATATTATTTCCCCATGGGTTTTCCTCATATTGAAAGAGTTTTTTGGTGTTTTTGTCACTGTATAAACAGCACACATTCACTATAAAATATTCATGTAATATAGGAAAATATGTTCAGCGGGTAAAGAATCCATCTACAATGAAGGAGACACAGGAGATACGAGTTTATCCCTGGGTCGGGAAGATCCCCTGGAGAAGGAAATAGCAACCCGCTCCAAAATTTTTCCCTGAAAAATCCCATAGACAGAGGAGCCTGGCAGGCTACAAAGGGTCGCAAAGAGTTGGGCACGAATGAGCGACTAAGCACACACACATAGAAAAATATGAAGAATATGTAAAAAGTATCTATAAATCAGCTACTTGGGCAAAATGAATGCTGTATTTTGGCATCTATTCTGCCAGAATTATACATATGTACTAGTAAATATTATAATGAATGCTAGAAATTGTGCACTTAACAGTATTATACATACAATTTTATGATCCAATTTTCTAAATAACACTAAGTAATAGACAAGTTTCTATGCCAATTACTAAGGCAGCATATCATCATATCATCATGTGTAATGAATACAAGGTGTACTGAAGTGTTGAAATTTTAAAATTTATTTACCTAATTTATTATTTGTGGATGTAAATAAGGTTTTTAATTCTTTAAGCAGCATCTCACCTGCAACTGAGATCTGCAGAAGAACTACTTTATATCCCGTATAACGTTCATTAAAAATGAATGTATATAAATGACATGCATTAATTGCTCATTGAAATTGTCTGAGTTCTTTCTAGGGTCTGTGAGGATTCATAGATGAATCTATTATAAGAATTGAGAAAAAGTGTTTTAAGAGTACAAAGGAGGGAATGATTTATTTGAGATGAAACGATGGGGAAAGTTTTATGGGGAAGTTAACATTTGCACTAGTCTTTTATAAGAAGAAAGAGGAAACACATTCTGTGAAGGAAGTTTAGAATTTTTAAAAAGGTGAGCAAGGAGTCAGTGGGAGAACCTGGTTGGCTCTCTAGACAGTGCTCCTAAATTGGCAATTAACTTGATGAATTTTCTACTGTATCCAGAAACTGGCATTCAGGCAGTTTATCAGGAGTATTTTATTTACCATACATATTGTGTGCAATATATATATATCTACCTACTCATTCTCCCACATGCTCAGTCGTGTCTGACTCTTTGTGACCCAAGGACTGTAACCCATCAGGCTCCTCTGGCCATGGGATTTCCCAGGCAAGAATACTGGAGTGGGTTGCCATTTCCTTCTCCAGGGGATCTTCCCAACCCAGGGACTGAACCCACATCTCCTGCATCTCCTGTATTGGCAGGCAGATTTTTTACCACTGAGTCACCTGGGAAGCCCATATATATAATGGAAGGCATATCTCTACATCTCTGGGCTGAAAACAGAAGTTCCAATACATTTAAAAAAATAAATATGTTTCTGGTTGACAGGAAGACAAAAGTACATTTTATTCTTAAATGTGCGTTTGTAAACAACAATCAAAAATGTTGACAAACATGAACTCCATAGTTTTAAAAAATATTTCAAAAATTAAACTGGAAAAATGTATACATCTTCATGCTCTACTGCTAAAATTTATGTGTAATTTATGAAGATATTTAATAAAAGCTTATATAATTGTCATATTTTAAATTTGCTTCATATTTTGTCAAGCTACTAAGTTATTATTAATTGTATATATATAATGGAGGGTATAATTAATAATGGACTTTCAGGGAGCACTAGTGGTAAATGCAGGAGACATAAGAGATATGGGTTCGATTTCTGGGTGGGGAAGATTCCCTGGAGGAGGGCATAGCAACCTGCTCCAGTATTCTTGCCTGGAGAATCCCATAGAGGAATCTGGCAGGTTTTGGTCTATAGGCTCATAAAGCGTTGGACACAACTGAAGCAACTTAGCACACATGCATAATTAATAACTTCATGTGAAATAAAAAGTTGATAGTATAATGTGAAAAATAAACGTTATTCTCTCTCATTAATTAACTCAGCTCTGTCCTGATCCCCTTCACTTGCTTTAACCTGGCCCTTGTCATCTTTCCATCCTGCACCCTGATTTTCCTTAAAGGTAAATCTGAACCTGTCTCTCCCCTATTTGAAAACCTTCAATGAGCATGATAAGCTTAGCAGATACTCTGTGATCTGATCCCACAAATATCTTCAGCTTTTTCTCTTTCTGAAACTGCTCCCACTCATGTATTTTATGCTCTGTAAATATCAGAGAGCTTCTAATTTCCTGCACATACTCCATGAATGGCATGTTCCTCTATCTTTGCACATCCTGATCCTTCTCTGGAATGCTGATTCTGCACTATTCTGCTGAAATAGTGCACTATTCTGCACCATTTCCACATTATCTTCTATGATCTCTGAGATTTCCTCCACCTCATGGAGAAATATTACCCTGTGCTGCCACTGTCATTTGTGCATATTTTTATTGCTGCATTCTTTACAATACATTGGAGATTGTTTATTTATATGCGTTCCATCATAGACCACAAGTTCCTTGAGGACAGAGACTTCTCCTTTTTTGCTTAGCAGGAATTTAGTATATAATAAATATTCAGTGCATGCATGGTCAATGTGGATAGATCACTGCGGTCCTTAATAACTCCAAGAGCGATAAGACAGAATCTGAGTAGCATCTTCTATGGCCTGTTTGTTTTCAGACCCATCCTCCCGGGTAATCAGTTAGACTGCAAGAATTTACTTTTGACAATTGGTGAATAGTTAATGTTCTCCAAAGCCTTTTTAAAAAATTATTTGTAATTAGAGGATAATTGCTTTACAATATTGTGTTGGTTTCTGCTACACATCAATGTGAATCAGTCATAAGTATACATATATCCTCTTCCTCTTGAAACTCCTCCCACCTCCCACCCCATCCCACCCCTCTAGGTTGTCAAAGATCACTGGTTTGAGTTCCCTGCATCATACAGCAAATTCCCACTGGCTATTCCAAAACCTTTTACATTCTTCAACCTTTTGACCAAATAATACAAACTGGGTGCTGAAGTAGGCCTATATGACATAGCTTCAGCCTTTGAGACATTTGCAATCTGGTTCAGATTCCTGGGTTTGTATATGGATGGTGGTTATCAGCCATCCTGGATGGCCTGGGATTGTCCCAGTTTTAGCACTGAAAGTCTCATGTCCTGGGAAATCGCTCAGTCCCAGGCAAACCAAATGATTGGTCATCCTAGTGAAATGTAGCAGGATCCTATGGTTCTTGCCCACCATGTCCTCAGCCTGCCTTTAGCAAAAACAAAGGAAAACAGTCAAAGGAGACCAAATAATAATAAGGTAGTTATTAAGCATAGTCAAGGACCTTTAGTTCCTTCTCAAGGACCATAGATAATATTCTGAGCCATATCTCGTCAGCTGTCATCAGGTGGAAGAAGTTAATTAACTACATGATGACCAGATTGTAGCCATGACATAAGCTGCCACAATTCCGAGAACTGGCCTCAAAGAAACGGAAATGAACCAACCCCAGAACTGAAGGTTAACTGTACCTAAAACAACCAAGATGATGCTGATCAGACCACCAATGACTAATTTCAAGATTACTGCTGTTTCTCATGTAGCCCCCTCCCTCTGCCTATAAAAGCTCTTGCCCACTGATTGTCAGTGGGGAGAGGGGGAGTCAGCCTTTGGACAGGAGTCTGCCCTCTCTCCCAGATTTCAGGCCTCCAAAATAGAGCAAACTTTCCTTTCCACCAAGCTTGTCTGTTTATTGGCTTTTGAGCAGCAAGCAGCCAGACTCCCACTTTTGGAAACACCAGGAGAGACTTAATGCACCTTCTTGCTTTCTTATCCCTAATACAAACCAGATCAAGGGCAAAACTTTGAATGTGAATATTATTCATATGAATTGTGTCCTCACAGTGCCTCTTAGGGATGAAAGTAGAAGGGGAATGGAGGACCTAAAATAAAGAGATCCCTCAACTCTGAAGACTTCCAAAGAAAACTAGTGAGTAAGGGTCCTTACTGATATTTTGGATTCAGGGACATGAATATTGAAATCTATCTTGCTAACAGAGAGCCATCCAGTTTGCTTGGAAGGTGACTGCCCATTGTTTTGGGTAGCTGGAGTGGCAGAAGAGATCTCTTTGTACACACAGAAAGAGGCTTGGTTGAAACCCCCTTCTACCCCATATTAACAGTGAGGTTTGTGTGATCACCCCATATTTTTAGTTTCATTATCTTTCACATAGAATAGCAAAAGTAACTACCTCAGAGGCTGTGAGAAAAATAAAACTAAACAATACAAGTGAAATTTTACATTGTAAAACATAATAAAAAATTTTCATTTAGTTTGGGTAAGTGACCATTATACCAATGGGATAACAAAATAGACTTCTGTGTTTCTGAAAAGAATTTTGTAACCGTAATATTAAGTTCTAGCTTCCAAGTATGTACCAGACTTTTCCTTTGCAAGGAGTCTACTAACAATTGTGTTTATAACACAATATTATGAATTTCCTGTGTCATTCCATTAAATGCCAGATCCCCTACATAAGTTGCTTCCGCATGGAGAGCTCTGTTATGCTCCTTGGTAAATCACATAAAGGCACATACAGGATGAAGTCCCGGGCTAGACAGAAGACCCCAGTGGGGATGATCCTTTACCATGCTCATTTAGACAACCCTCATTTTGAGCTCTTGATAATGGTGGAAATCAATCCAATCATTCATTCACACAATTATTGACTTTTAGATTAAACCTTTAATCAACATATACTATGTGTCAAGCACTATGCTAAGGGTTGAGGAAAGATTAATAACTTGTAACTATCTCAGTTTTAATGAACTCATATTCTTGGAAAGTGAAGGTGAGCTTCCTTTTTACCATGGTACATTAGGAAGGAAAGTGGTCCAGTCTTGAAAGTGAAAGCCATTCAGTCATGTCCAACTCTTTGCAATCCCATGGATATACATACAGTCCATGGCATTCTCCAGGCCAGAATACTGGAGTGGGCAGCCGTTCCTTTCTCCAAGGGATCTTCCCAACACAGGGATTGAACCCAGGTCTCCTGCACTGTGAGCAGATTCTTTACAGCTGAGCCACCAGGGAAGCCCGAGAATACTGGAGTGGGTAACTTATCCCTTCTCCAGGGGATCTTCCTGACCCAGGAATCAAACCCGGGTCTCCTGCATTGCAGGCGGATTCTTTAACAGCTGAGCCACCAGGGAAGCCCAGTCTTGGACGTGATGATTAAGAGGACAATGGTATGCAGATTTTTAGATACCAGATGATAAGGGAAACTTGGATGATCTTAGAAAGAAAGAAAGTGAAAGTGAAGTTGCTCAGTCATGTCTGACTCTTTGCGACCCCATGGACTGTATAGCCTACTAGGCTCTTCAGTCTATGGAATTTTCCAGGCAAGAGTACTGGAGTGGGTTGCCATTTCCTTCTCCAATGATCTTAGAAGCTAGGTGAAATTACTTACCAAGTCTGCTTGAGGTTATTTAAATAGACTGAGTGGTAACACAATTTGTGCGGCACTTCTATTATTTTTTAGAAGCAGCCAAAATTTGTAGCCAAAGCTGTGAATAAGCTGTTGGTGATTAAACTAGGGAACATGATTTTCATTTAAACAAATAGGTTGCGACTATTAAAATAGTGACCACATTTTTTCTTACAGGGCTTATAAACTTACTCCAAAGACACTTTTCAGAACAGAATTCTACGAGGGTCTTGGAGGTATAACATAATTGTTGGAAAGTGTGTATTTTTCTAAGATAATAGTTTTAAGGGAAGAACTTTCACTGAAGTACACATTTTTATGCTTTTATGATTGTGTTTTTAATCACATTTAATAACATATAAGCCCATTATTAAAAGTAGTTAGAGAAAAATAATGCCTGTGACTCCACCATTCTCACAAAATTAATACTTTTATGTTATGTTTTGTTATACAATAGTCACTTTTCATTATGTGCTAGTATTCATTTATATGATGGAATTTTATTTTGAGATATACATCTCCAGTCATCAGCCCCAGATAAAAAAATAGACAAACTAACAATAGAATAGAATGTTTGTTTTAAGCTGGAAAGACTATCCTTGACTTGCTGACTTTTTGGATGCAATTAACAAATGCAAAGTTGCTCAAAGTGCTTCAGGTAGCTCTTCCTGTTTGAAAGTTTCAGACATGCATCTTTGAAGTAGCTATGGTCAGGCTCTCTTTTGTTTCCTGCTATGAGTTCCAGCTTCCTGGGAGTAACTGCTGCTTGCAGAGTCTGTAGCTAGTTAAATGAGGATTGCACTGTATATGTTGTTGTTCAGTTGCTAAGTGGTGTCTGAATCCTTTGCAACCCCATGGACCATAGCCCGCCAGGCACTTCTGTCCATGGGATTTTCAAGGCAAGAATATTGGAATGGGTTGCCATTTCCTTCTCCAAAAAACTATTTATGGACACTGAAATTTGAATTTCCTATAATTTTCATGTGCCATGAAATAGTATTACTTAAAAAAGTTTTCCCAACCATTAAAAAATGCAAAAGCTAGTTTCAGCTCATGGGCTGAACAAAAACAGGCAACAGGCTGGATTTGGTCACTCCTGTTATAACGTCTGGGATGGATTTGGAGTCAGACGGCCTGGATTTCAACTCTGTGATGGTGGATAAGGTATGGAGGCTCAGTCTCCTCACCTGTGAAATGCGTATGTGGCCATCCTGGCGGCTGCCCAGTGGGTACTTGGCCCATGCAATGCTTAGGCCTGGGGCCCTGTTCTTGGCAGAGGTAGGCTTTCCCCTGCTTGAAGCAGTTCATGGAGTGAGCTCTGGGCTCTGCCCAGAGACAGGCTGACCTGGGGTCCCACCCAGCTTGGCCACTTCCGGTTGTGTAATTCTTTATAAAGCTCGGTTTGCTTGGAGCCTAGGCTTCTGGCTGCAGCTCTCTTAGGAAATTGGGGAGGCCCCCTGGGATGTCTCGTGTCCCCACACGGTGCCAGGTACCTGGCACGTGCTGGATAAAACTTGGCAGCCTTAGGGATGGCACAGGATGCTGCTCTGGCCCCTCTGCACTTTTGTGGGTTGCAGGCGGCGGAGCGGCAAGACACCGTGGGGAACTGGCGCCTTTCCCTCAATGACTTGCAACAAGGCAGGTCCCACCGTCCCCTCCTTGCTGCCTTGTCCCCTGCCTTCTCTCCATGCCCTTCAACCTGCATCGTCCAGGCTCTCGTGCAGGTGGCAATGGGCTAGGCAGGGCTGGAGGAGTGTCCCCCCCCCATCCCCCAACCAGGCTTAGGGAGGGGACGGGAGCAGTTGCAAGGTCTATGCACCCGTGTACACCAGCCTGGCCGAATTTCAAACCCAGGCCTTGTTTGATTTTGCTTATTTTCCGGTCCATGGCGAAGATTTCGATGTCTAAAAAAGCATGGTAAAGGATCGTCCCTGCTGGGGTCTCATAGATACCCTGGACTTCATCCTGCATGTGACTTCATGTGATTTATTGAGGAGCATAACAGAGTCCTCCATGCGGAAGCAACATATGTGGAGGTTCTGGCAATTTAATGGAAGAACACAGGAAATTTCGAATGTTGTGTTATAAACACAATTGTTAGTAGACTCCATGCAAAGACAAAGTCTGGTACATACTTGGAAGCTAGGACTTAGTATTATGGTTGCAAAATTTCTTTTAGAATTATAAGTAAACTAAGGTAAGGCTTCCCTGGTGGCTAAGACAGTAAAGAACCTGCCTGCAATGCAGGAGACCCGGGTTCGATCCCTGGATCAGGAAGATCCCCTGCAGAAGGGAATGGCTGTCCACTCCAGTTTTCTTGCCTGGAGAATCCCATGGACAGAGGAACTTGGCAGCTGCAATCTATGGGGTCGCAAAGAGTCGACAGGACTGAACAACTAACACTTTCACTTTCACTTTAAGGAAAACCAATTAGGGTGGATGGAGAATTACTCTGGCTACAACTTTGGAAACTGCAATATTCTGTGGGGAAAAACAAAAACCAACCAGACCAAAAAACTTCAGTTGTGTGGTTCTTTTTTAAAATGCAAAGGAATATTTTCTTACTGGTACTACAAAATGCTCGAGGTTTACTCTGCATTTTCACTGTCCAGACAAAGAATCAACCATTTCTGCAAGTTAAAAGAGTACAGGAAGAACCTGGAATAACTCCAGGTGGCTTGAGATGCTGTTTTAATCTCCTTTTCATCCTACTAGGGAGGGAAAGATTCCTACCCTAGAATTATGGGAATGGTTGACCACATGACACCCAACACTACACAGATGAGATTGACCTGGAGGGTCCAGCTCAGTTACATTATTATGTAATCAGTTTACCTCCAAATCATTGTCTTTCTCCTTATTATCATTCCTTTATGCCTCTTCTCCTCTCTTTCCCTTTCTTGCTCCTTTCTCATTTCTTTCTCATTTTATTTCATTAACTAGAAGCTCCATGTTGTTAAATAACAGCATTGAAAATAGGTAATATTATGTCATTCATCATTTAGTAGAAATGTTTCTAAAATTTTGTCAATATGATGTTAGGACATTATTTTTAGATGTCTTTTTGACTTTCAAGTAACAATGTGAGTGGGCATTTGGTTATATGTGTCTGGAAATTAAGGGAGAAGTAAACTACAGGTATCAGAAGCCTTGATGAGATTCCCTAGGCAATAAGTTTAAATAGAGAAAAAAAAAATCAAAGCATTCCAAGGTTTAGATAACTGTTAGCTACCTTTTATCCTAATCTGCTTTTAAACTTTCACAAATTTTTTATATTCTCAAGAGTTATTTAAATTTATTATTTAATAATATTCACCAATTTTTATTAATCATTACTTATTATTTTGTTTTTATTGTGAAATGAAACATAAATCTATGTTTCATAGAAAAGTGCATGAAATACACATTTACAGTTTAATGAATAGTTAGAAAATGAACATCCAAGAAACTACCACAGGTCAAGAAACAGAAATTTTCCAGCATTCCTGAAGGCCTGTGCATGTTCCCCTCTCATCAGACTTTTGTCTCCTTGCTTTCTTTTATAGTTTGATTGCCAATGTATGTATACCTAAACAATATTCATTTAGTCAGAACATATGGCGTATGTTTACACTCAAGAAACCATTACCACAGTCAAGACAATGAACATCTTTTCTACCCTCAAAGACTCTTTGTATATTTTTGTAATATTTTCCTCCAGTATGTCCCTGTTCTTACCTCCATTGATCTGCCTTCTGCTACTATAGATTAATTTTCATTTTCTCAAATTTTACATAAATGGAGTAATTCAGTATTAACTCTCTTTTTGTCTGGCTTCTTATCATTGAGCATTATAATTTTGAGATCCACCCATGTTATTATGAATGCCATATTGTAGTATATCTTCATTCCTTTTTATTGCTCAGTAGTATTCCACAGTATGCATGGACTACAGTTAATGTGTTCACCTATTGATGAGATATTTGGGTTGTTTCCAGTTTGAGCTATCACAAATAATGCTATTATAAATATTCATGGACAAGTCTTTGCATAGGCATATATTTTCTTCTTACATAAATATCTGGCATTAGAACAGCTGGATCATTTAATAGGTGTATGTTTAACTTTTTTAAAAAGAAATATTTATTTATTTGGATGTGTCAGGTCTTAGTTGTGGCATGCAGACTCTTTTAGTTGCAGTATGCTAATTCTTAGTTGCGGCATGTGAGGTCTAGTTCCATGACCAGGGATAGAACCTAGGTCCCCTGCATTGGGAGCAGTCTTAGCCACTGGACTACCAAGGAAACCATGGTGCATGTTTAACTTTTAAGAAACTACCAAACCGTTTTCCCACAGAGTGTATGAAAGTTCTTGTCCCTCCAACTCTCTCCAATAGTTTGTATGGTTAGTCTTTTTAATTTTATCCATTTTAATACATGTGAAGCTAGAATCTCATTCTGGATTTGATTTCCATTTCCCTAATGATAATGATGTTAAATATCTTTGTATATGCTCATCTTCCAAACATCTTACTTAGTAAAGTGTTCAAATATTTTTCCATTTGTTCACTGGGGTGTTTATTTTTTTTTTTTATTACTCAATTTTGAGTTTTTGTATATTCTGGATACATATACTTTACTTGCAGATCTATTATATTATTTGCAGGTAGATTTTTTTTTTCTCTTCTGCTCTCAAAACAAGGTAGCCCTTCAATTGTTCTAGCTTTCTTCATGGATTTTAGTCCTAAATTCTGTCTTCCTCAGTTCCAAGATTTTCTCTCCTGCCCTCAAGAAGTAATTTTTAAAATCCAAGCCACTTAAAAAAGCAGATGGGGATATCATGGTGGCCAAGTGGTTAAGAATCTGCCTTGCAGTGCAAGGAATACCCATTTGATCTTTGCTCCGGGAAGATCTCACATGCCGTGGAGCAACTAAGCCCATGTGCCACAACTACTGAACCAGTGCTCTGGAGTCAGTGAGCCGCAACTACTGAGCCCACATGCTGCAATTATGGAAGCCAGCACTCTACAGCCAGTGATCCAAAACAAAGAGAAGACACCACAATGAAGAGGAGCCCCCACTTACCACAACTAGAGAAAGCCTGCATGCAGCAACAAAGACCCACCACAGCCAAAAAAAATAATAAATCTTAAAAAAGAAAAAAAAAAGTAGAGGACCTTTCTCCTCGCAGTACCTCACCATGAGCAGCTGAAGCTTGACTTCTACTTGTATAATTTTTTTTCAGGTTTTCTTTTTGTATTGCCAGCCCCTACTCCCTCCCACCTCACTTACTTTCTTGCAACTTTTAGCTATTTATATAAAAGGATGTCTGCTAAAACTCTTCACAGTACAACACTTTCTGCTTACTTGTTTGCCTGTTCATTGTTTGATAAATTATGAATTGATTTGAAATTCTAAGAAGAGTTTGGAATTGATATAGTGGGTGACATTTTATTTTATTGTTTTTCTACTTTATTTAAGGTTTAGGTAATTTATGTATAGTTTCTTGTTTTATAACAAAGGAATTTAATTATACCAAAATCTTCTGAATATATATGTTTTGTTGTATCATAAAACTTATTGCCATTATTTTCTAATAACACAAACTGAAACTTTTGATTTGCTTTTTGGCTCCATATTTCTAAAGATCAACTTGCAACTTTTTTCAATGTTGTTTGTTTTGTGGTTCTTTGATACTCATTAATTTCCAGTTTTTTTTTGTACTGTGGTCATAACCCTCTATGACCATAAGCCAACTACTATAATTTCAGCTACATGGAAGAGTTTGAGTTATCTATTTAAAAAGTACAGTTGAAATACCATATTTGCATTTGAACTGAATATGTGTTCTCAATGGTAATATGCAAAGCTTAATATGCCTTTCAAAGTTTAGCCTATTAATTTTATTATTCTAATCCTTCTCTGTTTCCTGTGAATTCCTAGTTATGATTAGTTTCTATTTCAATTCATTATTGATTTTCTTTGACACAACACTTCAGAGGTACTGTTGTGTGCTTCTTATTACATACTATTATGAGGTACATAACATCTGTATTTCTCATTTTTAATGATGTGAAGCTTGATTAATGTGCTTAGATGGTGTCAATCTGGTCTCCCCAATATAAATTTCCCTCCTTCAGCTTTCACCGACTGGTTCTGGCATATATTGGGTAATTTTGCCTAAATCTGTTATTTCATTAGAGCTTGCAAATTTGTGATTTTCTGATCTTGTCATTCCTTCTGCATTTATTAGCTAGAATTTTTATAAAAGGAAGAATTTCCCCTTTGACTATTTGATTACTCTAAAATGCAGTTTATACAAGAAAGACAGGCTAATGGGTAGATTTTTTTAAAACTGTATCAATGTTCAGAATAATGAGTTGATATTGTAACAACATAAATTGTTGACCAATGAAGTCTTCGTTTTTAAAATAGCACTCTAAGCATACTTAAAACTGATATGTTTTAATCAATTTCAAGCATTTTTGATGCCCTGATTTTTTACAACTTTAGCTAGTGGGAGCCCTTTTACTTGACCCTATGTATTTTTGACATGACCCCGTTAGATTGTAGGAGTTTCCTGGTCTGGAACAATGAATGTCTCCAGTTTATCTTTTTCAGTTCCTACTTAAGACTGGATAGATATTTGATAATATCAGTAAACAACCACAGGTCACCCAAGTAATAGTTCCAATTATAGCTGCCATGTAGTATGTGGTATTTTTCTAGAGAAGATCAATAATACCTCATTTACATGGTATGATTTGAGAAAATGCATTCTTTTCTGTCTCAATTGCAAACTGTCCATTTTCTCTTTGAGTGGAAACAATGTACCTTTATACATTTAATCATAATATATCTACATGTATAGCCATACATAGCTTTTTTTAATTGAAGGACAATTGCTTTACAGAATTTTGTTGTTTTCTGTCAAACCTCAACATGAATCAGCCATAAGTATACATATATCCCCTCCCTTTTGAAACTCCCTCCCATCTCCCTCTCCATCCCATCCCTCTAGGTTGATACAGAGCCCCTGTTTGAGTTTACTGAGCAATACAGCAAATTCCTGTTGGCTATCTATTTACATATGGTAATGTAGTAAGAGTTCTAGATAATATGGATATCCCATAAGAACATCCTATAGATCCATTTCCTTGATGCTATTATGCTGTTTAGGCTGGGTGAACAAAAAGTGGCTAGCATGTTAGAGGCCTTGATACAATATATATGCTCCAGATGGTGAGAGAGAAACCTGGAAAATTTTAGGAAACTGCCACATCCACACAATTTTTGGAAATGCTCAGGAGTAAGCCAATATATGAGCTTCCCTGGTAGCTCAGCTGGTAAAGAATCTGCCTGCAATGCAGGAGACCCTGGTTTGATTCCTGGATCGGGAAGATCCCCTGGAGAAGGGATAGGCTACCCACTCCAGTATTCTTGGGCTCCCTGGTGGCTCATGTAGTAAAGAATCCGCCTGCAATGCAGGAGACCTGGGTTTGATCCCTGGGTTGGGAAGATCCCCTGGAGGAGGGCATGGCAACCCACTCCAGTATTCTTGCCTGGAGAATCTCCATGGACAGAGGAGCCTGGCAGGCTACAGTCCATGGGTTCGCAAAGAGTTGGACATGACTGAGCGACTAAGCACAGCGCAGGCCAATATATCCCCTCTAAAGTAAAAGGCATATGCTGGCAACTTTTACCTCCTACCACATCAAAAGGAGGCCCAAAACCTCTTTGAGTTCTGGAGGTAGCATATGCCTTGAAATATTACTCTCATCCTATGCTGAAGTGAAGTGAAAGTCGCTCGGTTGTATCCGACTCTTTGCGACCCAAAGTCCATGGGATTCTCTAGACCAGAATACTAGAGTGGGTAGCCTTTCCCTTCTCCAGAGGATCTTGCCAACCCAGGGATCGAACCCAGGTCTCCCTCATCGCAGGTGGATTCTTTAACAGCTGAGCCACACGGGAAGCCCAGAAGGGAGTGCTGAGTGGTATGACATGCTATCAGCTTTGAGAAGGGCCCAGAGCACAAAAAGACTGTAGCTGGTCCAGGTTTTGGGGCCAAAAGCCTTTCTACCTGAGCCATATCAAGTAGATCCTATGATGCGTGAAGTATTAATTGTGAGGAAAGATGCCATGTGGCATTTGTGGCAATCCCTAGTGGGAAAATCATAACCCTCAGGGCTCTGCGGTCCTGAAGTAATGGCAAAAACTCTTGAAAAGCAGCTCCTACTGTTCTACCAGGCCCAGGTGTTCTACTAGGAAATGGAATGCTTGGCTACGTGGCTAGAACTGACCCCTGGTAACACGAGTCCTTTAGACCTTCCAAATCAAATGTTGGAGTGGGTCCAGCAACAGTCCTTTATAAGACAGAAATAGTATATCTGGGGTCAAACAAAGAGGACCAGCATGCACCCATAAGTGGCCAACCCAGACCTCCAAGCACAGAACCATGGTTACACTGGTACCTCTCCCTCCCTCAGTTCACAGTTAGGGGAATACCATATGACCAGCTGAAGAAGGGAAAAAAGGCCTCAAATTGGTTTACAAACAAGGCAGCCCTGTATATGGGTATATGGATGACTATTATATTTTACCTTCAATCAGAATGCCTTTGAAAGACAGTGGTGAAGAAAAAGTCTCCCAATTGGCAGAGCTTTGGGCATTGTGTTTGGTCATTCATTTCGTGTGGAAATAGAAGTGGTCTGAGGTTAAACTATATCCAAATGATCAGTAGTCTGAAAGAAAAAAAGGCAGAAGACTGGCGATAAGAATGTCTGAAAGGACTTCCCAGGTGGTCCAGTGGTTATGAATCTGCCTGTCAATGCACGAGACACAGGTTCCGTCCTTGATCTGGGAAGATTCCACATCCTGTGGGGCAATAACTACTGAAGCCAGTGTGCCACAACTACTGAAGGCCACCTGCTCTAGAGTCTGTGCTCTGCAACAAGAGAAGCGACCACAATGAGAAGCCTGCACATCACGACTAGAGAGTAGCCCCCACTCTCCACAACTAGAGAAAGCCTGAGCACAGCAACAAAAACCCAGCACAGCCAAGAACTAAAGAAGAAGAAGAAGAAGAATGTCTGACATACTTGGATATAGATACATGTACAAGTGGGCACGAAATATAAAGGTTTTAGTATCACATATCCACCAAAGAGCATCTGACTTGAAAGAAGCACTGAACAACCAAGTAGAGAAGAGGATGTTGCTGATTGACATCATCACTCCAGTGCTGTCACTATGGGCACATGAGCAAAGTAGTCATGGTGATGAAGATGGAGGCTACACATGAGCCCAGCAACTTCAACTCACACTAAAATTGCTCTATCTATTGCCACTGGTGAATATCCAACTGTTCTCCAGTGGAGATCAAAACTGACCCCTGGGATTTCAATGGTGCTCCAGTGGCTAAGGTTCTGTGCTCTCACTGCAGAGGGCATGGGTTCGATCCTTGGGCAGGGAAGTAGATCCCACATGCTGCAACTAAAGACCCCACATGCCACAATGAAGATCAAAGATCCCGTGTGCCACAACTAAGACGAAGTGTGGCAAAAAAAAAAAAAGT
Organism: Cervus elaphus; assembly: GCF_910594005.1. Taxonomy (NCBI): domain Eukaryota; kingdom Metazoa; phylum Chordata; class Mammalia; order Artiodactyla; family Cervidae; genus Cervus; species Cervus elaphus. The sequence continues at coordinate 40,078,633 of NC_057848.1, read as the reverse complement.
TAACCCCTGAGAGGGCACCATTCCCTGGAAATCAGTTGGCCACTCTTTGATACACTGAACTCTCTCCAGAGTCAACAATTTCCATTCCATGCATGGTTTGTCATTCCTACCTGCAGGACCTCAGCGAGCACCCCTATCCAGGGACTTATAGAATGTTTGATCCACCATTATGGGACCCTACATAACATTACATCATACCAGGAAACCTATTTCACAGCAACAGAAATAGGAGAATGGCCCAGGATCACAGTATCCATTGGTCATATGACATAGTACATGACACAGGAGCTGCTAGCTTTAGAAAATGTAGGGGTGGCCTATTGAAGATGTAGCTAAAGCATCAATTCTGAAGCAATATTCTGCAAGGATGGCTGTATCATCCTCCAGGACTTAGTGTTTGTATTGAATCAAAAGCATTTACATGATACTGTGTCCCAAGTAGGAAGAATACATGGGTCTGGGAACGGAAGTATGGAAACAGCAGTGATTCCACTTACCATCATTTCCAGTAATTCACTGGAGGACGTTGTGCTGCAGTCTTCACAGCTCTGGAATCTAAAGGGTGGAAGTCTTCATCCAACAGTGGTATACTTTTACTCCAGAAGGCACAGTGGAAGTCCCAGCAAGTTATAAGCTGTAACTGCCACCTGGGAACTTTGGGTTCTTCTGGTCCAGAGTACAGAAGAAGAGTCGCCATCTTGGGATAACTGATCCTGATCATCAGCTTGAGGTAGACCTGTTGTTACACAACAGAGCAGGGCAGGATATGACTGGACCGCTGGTGGCCTGGGCCTTGCTGTCAAGTAAGCCACTGATTTCAGCTGAGGTGGTAGCTGAGGGTGAGAAGACTCTAGGAAGGAAGGAAACAATAATTGATTATGGAAGATAGCGGAGGAATAGGACGGGGAGACCACTTTCTCCCCTACAAATTCATCGAAAGAACATTTGAACGCTGAGCAAACTTCACAAAACAACTTCTAATCACTAGCAAAGGACATCAGGCACCCAGAAAAGCAGCCCATCATCTTCGAAAGGAGGTAGGACAAAATATAAAAGATAAAAAGAGAGACAAAAGAGCTAGGGATGGAGACCCGTCCTGGGAAGGGAGTTGTAATAGAGGAAGTTTCCAAATACCAGGAAACCCTCTCACTGGCAGGTCCGGGGGCGGGGGGAAGTTTTTGAATCTCGGAGGGCAACCTAACTGGGAGGAAAAATAAATAAAACCCACAGATCACATGCCTAAAAGCAACTCCCAGCAGAAAAGTACCCCAGGTGTCCACATCCGCCACCAGCAAGTGGGGGCGGGATGGAGAGGAGTGGGCGGCATTGCTTAGACCAGGCCTGAATGCCCTGAGGGCAATCGGAGGGAGCTAATGTAAGATAGCAACTTAAACTGTGGGATAGCAAGAGAGAGAAAATTAACTGGCCCGAACACACTGCAGGCTGTTCGCAGAACAAAGGAAGAACTGAGCGATCCCAGAGAAGAGCTAGTGGGTGGTGGACCGGCCCATCCCCCACTGGAGGCAGGAGGGAGGGGAAAGGGGCAAACTCGGCCCCAGAGACGGCATTCCCTACCAAACTGCAAACAGGCTTCCAGTCTCTAACCAAAGACTTCCTGAGATTCTGGATAGGTGACATCCACCTGGAGGGTCACAGCTAGATACCAGCTCCCCAGAACAGACAAAAGGCGCAGCCAACTGGCGCGCACAGAAACTGAGGCTTGGACCGCGGAGGGGATAAGGTGCACTGCACCCGGGGACAGTGAGCTCGTCAGGCTCCTGGATGCTTGAGCTGCTCCGACCGGGGAAGGCACAAAACGCAGGCCCAACCGAGTCTGCGCTTTTGTGGAGTACCCGAAAACTGGAATCGCATGCAACACAGGGCCCACTCCCTATAGAGCAGCCTGGAGCCTGAGCAGTGTAGACGGGGAAAGCACACACCCGTGAGCAGGGGCAAACCCAGTGTGCCCAGAACACTGCAAATGCTCCCCACACAGGCCCATGATATTTGTCTGCAGCGCCCCTCCCTCCCCACAGCACGACTGAACAAGCAAACCTAAACAAGAGACCACCTCCACCCACTTGTGTCAGGGCGGAAATTACACACTGAAGAGACCAGCAAACAGAAGCCAAATAAACAAAGGGGACGGCTTCAGAAATGACCAGTGCAACAGATTAAAATACCTGTAGGTAACACCGACTACACCGGAAGGTGCCTATAGATATCGAGAAGTGTAAACTGGAACAAGGAGCTATCCAAAACTGAACCGAACCCACACTGCCCGCAACAGCTCCAGAGAAATTCCTAGACATATTTTTACTTTTTTTTTTAATTAAAAAAATTTTTTTCTTTTCTTTTTATTTATTTTTTAATTTTTTTCTCTTTTATTTTCTTTTAAAATTCCCTATTACTCCTTAAATTTCATTTTCATATATCTTTACTATTTTTTAATTAAAAAAATTTTTTTTCCCTTTTTTAATTTTTTTCTCTTATTTTCTTCGAAAGTCCCCTATTACTACACCATTACTCCTTAATTTTCATTTTCATTTCACTATAACCTTGCAAAAACAAAAAAGGCCCTATTTTTAAACTGGACTTCATATATATTTCTTAAATTTTTTGTGTTTTTGTTTTTAATATTGTATTTTTAGGAGTCTAACCTCTACTCTAGATTTTTAACCTTTGTTTTTCAGTATTTGATATCAATTTTGGACATTTAAGAATCCAATATTCAGCACCCATTTTTACTCAGGAGTATGTTGATTACTCTCTCCCACTTTTGACTCTCCGTTTTCTCCCTCAGAACACCTTTATTTCCTCCCTCCCCCTTCTCTTCCCAATCCAATTCTGTGAATCTCTGTGGGTGTCTGGGCTTTGGAGAACACTTAGGGAACAGAGAACTGTGTAGATCTGTCTCTCTCCTCTTGAGTCCCCCTTTTTCTCCTCCTGCTCATCTCTATCTCCCTCCTCCCTCTCCTCTTCTTCATATAACTCTGTGAACCTCTCTGGGTGTCCCTCACAGTGGAGAATCTTTTCACCATTAACCTAGAAGTTTTATTATCAGTGCTGTATAGTTGGAGAAGTCTTGAGGCTACTGGAAGTATAAGACTGAAATCCAGAGGCAGGAGACTTAAGTCCAAAACATGAGAACACCAGAAAACTCCTGACTACAGGGAACATTAAGTAATAAGAGATCATCCAAAAGCCTCCATACCTACACTGAAACCAACCACCAACCAAGAGCCAATAAGTTGCAGAACAAGACATACCACGCAAATTCTCCAGCAATGCAGGAACATAGCCCTGAGCGTCAACATACAGGCTGCCCAAAGTCACACCTAACACATAGACCCATCTCAAAACTCACTACGGGACACTCCATTGCACTCCAGAGAGAAGAAATCCAGTTCCACTCACCAAAACACCGACGCAAGCTTCCCTAAAAAGGAAACCTTGACAAGCCAATTGTCCAACCACACCCACTGGGAGAAACCTCCACAATAAAAAGGAACCACAGACCACCAGAATACAGAAAGGCCACTCCAGACACAGCAATCTTAACAAGATGAAAAGGCAGAGAAATACCCAGCAGGTAAAGGAACATGAAAAATGCCCACCAAGACAAATAAAAGAGGAGGAGATAGGGAATCTACCTGAAAAAGAATTTAGAATAATGATAATAAAAATGATCCACAATCTTGAAAACAAAATGGAGTTACAGATAAATAGCCTGGACACAAAGATTGAGAAGATGCAAGAAATGTTTAATAAGGACCTAGAAGAAATAAAAAAGAGTCAATTAAAAATGGATAATGCAATGAATGAGATCAAAAACACTCTGGAGGGATCCAACAGTAGAATAACGGAGATAGAAGATAGGATAAGTGAGGTAGAAGATAAAATGGTGGAAATAAATGAAGCAGAGAGGAAAAAAGAAAAAAGAATCAAAAGAAATGAGGACAACCTAGGGACCTCTGGGACAATGTGAGATGCCCCAACATTTGAATAACAGGAGTCCCAGAAGAAGACAAAAAAAAAGGCCATGAGAAAATTCTCGAGGAGATAATAGCTGAAAACTTCCCTAAAATGGGGAAGGAAATAGTTACCCAAGTCCAAGAAACCCAGAGAGTCCCAAACAGGATAAACCCAAGGCGAAACACCCCAAGACACATATTAATCAAATTAACAAAGATCAAACACAAAGAACAAATACTAAAAGCAGCAAGGGAGAAACAACAAATAACACACAAAGGGATTCCCATAAGGATAACAGCTGATCTATCAATAGAAACCCTCCAGGCCAGAAGGGAATGGCAGGACATACTTAAAGTAATGAAAGAGAATAACCTACAACCTAGATCACTGTACCCAGCAAGGATCTCATTCAGAAATGAAGGAGAATTCAAAAGCTTTACAGACAAGCAAAAGCTGAGAGAATTCAGCACCACCAAACCAGCTCTTCAACAAATGCTAAAGGATCTTCTCTAGACAGGAAACACAGAAAGGTTGTATAAACGCGAACCCAAATCAACAAAGTATATGGCAACGGGACAATACCTATCAATAATTACCTTAAATGTAAATGGGTTGAATGCCCCAACCAAAAGACAAAGATTGCCTGAATGGATACAAAAGCAAGACCCCTATATATGCTGTCTACAAGAGACCCACCTCAAAACAAGGGACACATACAGACTAAAAGTGAAGGGCTGGAAAAGAATATTTCACGCAAACGGAGACCAAAAGAAAGCAGGAGTCGCAATACTCATATCAGATAAAATAGACTTTCAAATAAAGGCTGTGAAAAGAGACAAAGAAGGACACTACATAATGATCAAAGGATCAATCCAAGAAGAAGATATAACAATTATAAATATATATGCACCCAACATAGGAGCACTGCAATATGTAAGGCAAATGCTAATGCATATGAAAGGGGAATTTAACAGTAACACAATAGTAGTGGAAGACTTTAATACCCCACTCACAACTATGGACAGATCAACTAAACAGAACATTAACAAGGAAACACAAACTTTAAATGACACAATGGACCAGTTAGACCTAATTGATATCTATAGGACATTTCACCCCAAAACAATCAATTTCACCTTTTTCTCAAGTGCAAGCAGAACCTTCTCCAGAATAGATCACATCCTGGGCCATAAATCTAGCCTTGGGAAATTAAAAAACATTGAAATCATTCCAGTCATCTTTTCTGACCACAGTGCAGTAAGATTAGATCTCAATTAAAGGAAAAAAAGTATTAAAAAACCCAAAATATGGAGGCTAAATAACACGCTTCTGAATAACCAATAAATCACAGAACAAATCAAAAAAGAAATCAAAATATGCATAGAAATGAATGAAAATGAAAACACAACAACCCAAAACCTATGGGACACTGTAAAAGCAGTTCTAAGGGGAACGTTCATAGCATTACAGGCTTACCTCAAGAAACAAGAAAAAAGTCAAATAAATAACCTAACTCCACACTTAAAGCAACTAGAGAAGGAAGAAATGAAGAACCCCAGGGTTAGTAGAAGGAAAGAAATCTTAAAAATTAGGGCAGAAATAAATGCAAAAGAAACAAGAGACCATAGCAAAAATCAACAAAGCTAAAAGCTGGTTTTTTGAAAAAATAAACAAAATTGACAAACCGTTAGCATGACTCATTAAGAAACAAAAGGAGAAGAACAAAATTACCAAAATTAGAAATGAAAATGGAGAGATCACAACAGACAACACTGAAATACAAAGGGTCATAAGAGACTACTACCAGCAGCTCTATGCTAATAAAATGGACAACTTGGAAGAAATGGGAAAATTCTTAGAAAAGTATAACTTTCCAAAACTGAACCAGTAAGAAATAGAAAATCTTAACAGACCCATCACAAGCACGGAAATCGAAACTGTAATCAGAAATCTTCCAGCAAACAAAAGCCCAGGACCAGATGGCTTCACAGCTGAATTCTACCAAAAATTTAGAGAAGAGCTAACACCTATCTTACTCCAACTCTTCCAGAAAATTGCATAAGTGAAACTTCCAAACTCATTCTATGAGGCCACCATCACCCTAATTCCAAAACCAGACAAAGATGCCACAAAAAAAGAAAACTACAGGCCAATATCACTGATGAACATAGATGCAACAATCCTTAGCAAAATTCTAGCAAACAGAATCCAACAACATATTAAAAAAATTATACACCATGACCAAGTTGGTCTTTATCCCAGGAATGCAAGGATTCTTTAATATCCACAAGTCAATCAATATAATAAACCACATTAACAAATTGAAAGATAAAAACCATATGATTATCTCAATAGATTCAGATAAAGCCTTTGACAAAATTCAACATCCATTTATGATTAAAACTCTCCAGAAAGCAGGAATAGAAGGAACATACCTCAACATAATAAAAGCTATATATGACAAACCCACAGCAAGCATTACCCTCAACGGTGAAAAATTGAAAGCATTTCCCCTAAAATCAGGAACAAGACAAGGGTGCCCACTCTCACCACTACTATTCAACATAGTTTTGGCCACAGCAATCAGAGCAGAAAAAGAAATAAAAAGAACCTGGATAGGAAAAGAAGAAGTGAAACTCTCACTGTTTGCAGATGACATGACCCTACATAGAAAACCCTAAAGACTCCACCAGAAAATTACTAGAGCTAATCAATGAATATAGTAAAGTTGCAGGATATAAAATTAACACACAGAAATCCCTTGCATTCCTATATACTAACAATGAAAAAACAGAAAGAGAAATTAAGGAAACAATACCATTCACCATTGCAACAAAAAGAATAAAATACTTAGGAGTATATCTACCTAAAGAAACAAAAGACCTATACATAGAAAACTATAAAACACTGATGAAAGAAATCAAAGAGGACACAAACAGATAGAGAAATATACCGTGTTCATGGATTGGAAGAATCAATATTGTGAAAATGACTATACTACCAAAAGCAATCTATAGATTCAATGCAATCCCTATCAAGCTACCAACGGTATTTTTCACAGAACTAGAACAAATAATTTCACAATTTGTATGGAAATACAAAAAACCTCGAATAGCCAAAGTAATCTTGAGAAAGAAGAATGGAACTGGAGGAATCAACCTGCCTGACTTCAGGCTCTACTACAAAGCCACAGTCATCAACCAGTATGGTACTGGCACAAAGACAGAAATATAGATCAATGGAACAAAATAGAAAGCCCAGAGATAAATCCACATAACTATGGACACATTTCAACAAAGGAGGCAAGGATATACAGTGGAAAAAAGACACCTCTTTAACAAGTGGTGCTGGGAAAACTGGTCAACCACTTGTAAAAGAATGAAACTAGAACACTTTCTAACACCATACACAAAAATAAACTCAAAATGGATTAAAGATCTAAATGTAAGACCAGAAACTATAAAACTCCTAGAGGAGAACATAGGCAAAACACTCTCCGATATGAATCACAGCAGGATCCTCTATGACCCACCTCCCAGAATATTGGAAATAAAAGCAAAAATAAACAAATGGGACCTAATTAAACTTAAAAGCTTTTGCACAACAAAAGAAACTGTAAGCAAGGTGAAAAGACAACCTTCAGAATGGGAGAAAATAATAGCAAATGAAGCAACTGACAAAGGATTAATCTCAAAAATATACAAGCAACTCCTGCAGCTCAATTCCAGGAAAATAAATGACCCAATCAAAAAATGGGCCAAAGAACTAAACAGACATTTCTCCAAAGAAGACATAAAGATGGCTAACAAACACATGAAAAGATGCTCAACATCACTCATTATTAGAGAAATGCAAATCAAAACCACAATGAGGTACCATTACATGCCAGTCAGGATGGCTGCTATCCAAAAGTCTACAAGCAATAAATGCTGGAGAGGGTGTGGAGAAAAGGGAACCCTCTTACACTGTTGGTGGGAATGCAAACTGGTACAGCCACTATGGAGAACAGGGTGGAGATTTCTTAAAAAACTGGAAATAGAACTGCCATATGACCCAGCAATCCCACTCCTGGGTTTACACATCGAGGAAAGCAGAACTGAAAGAGACACGTGCACCCCAATGTTCATCGCAGCACTGTTTATAATAGCCAGGACATGGAAGCAACCTAGATGCCCATCAGCAGTTGAATGGATAAGGAACCTATGGTACATGTACACAATGGAATATTACTCAGCCATTAAAAAGAATTCATTTGAATCAGTTCTAATGAGATGGATGAAACTGGAGCCCATTATACAGAGTGAAGTAAGCCAGAAAGATAAACACCAATACAATATACTAACGCATATAATTGGAATTTAGAAAGATGGTAATGATAGCCCTATATGCAAAACAGAAAAAGAGACACAGATGTACAGAATAAGCTTTTGGACTCTGTGGGAGAAGGCGAGCGTGGGATGTTTTGAGAGAACAGCATCGAAACATGTATATTATCAAGGTTGTAACAGGTCACTAGCCCAGGCTGGATGCATGAGACAAGTGCTCAGGGCTGGTGCACTGGGAAGACCCAGAGGGATGGGGTGGGGAGGGAGGAGGGATGGGGTAGGGAGGGAGGCGGGAGGGGGGATTGGGATGGGGAATACATGTAAATCCATGGCTGATTCATGTCAATGTATGGCAAAAACCACTACAATATTGTAAAGTAATTAGCCTCCATCTAATAAAAATAAATGGAAGAAAAAAAGAATTGATTACAGCAGGAGCTATATATCATCCCACTAACCTCCCCCTTCTAAACATCTACTCAGGAAAAGAGGCCAGCCAGAATCCTGGAGGAGCTGTTTCCTAAGTATACATGGAAATAATGTTTCAAAGAAATGCAGTTTCTGATAAACACAGAAATGCCCTGCAAGTCCCTTCTTTAGGGCATGATTTGCTGCATAGCTGTGGGGAGTGGGATCAGCAGTCAGCCATCTCACTTCCAAGAGGCACCTCATCCAAGGTAAACCATTTTCAAAGTCAGTGACTGCAAGGTGAAGGTGGCAAAGCCTGACCATTTTACCTTGTTGGGTGACGATTCTGATGGCCAATGCTCGGTTCCAAGAAGCTGAGACAAGTTGGCCAAGGGTTTGATGAGACTGTATTGGGCTGCAAGCCATGAAGTTTGATTCCTACCCTGCTCAATCCTGCCCCTTTCCCTTCAAAGGTGTTGACCTGTAGTAAACATCTTACATTCCCAACTCCAGCTCAGCACCAACTTCTGCATCATGCCACCCATGACAAGGGGTTACAATTTTTATAGTTTGGACTTCCCTAGTCCTAACTATAAAATCTGATAGGAATCTGACTGCCAATGCAGGGTACACAGGTTCAATCCCTGGTTTGGGAAGATTCCACATGCCCTGGAGCAGCTGAACCCATGCTCCACAACTACTGAGCCTACTACACTCTAGAGTCCTCGAGCTGCAACTACTGAGATTGCGTGCCACAATTACTGAAGCCCATTTGCCTAGAGCCTGTGCTCCACAACAAGAGAAGCCACTGCAATGAGAAGCCCGAGCACTGCAACTAGAGAGTAGCCCCTGCTTGCTACAACTAGAGAAAGCCTGCGCATAGCAACAAAGACTCAGCACAACCAAAAATAAAATAAAATAAAAAATTTTATAGTCAAAAGTTGGATTCCTACATAAACAAGCTATTGCTTTTGCTTTTTTTTTTTCCCCAGGAAAAATTATGCTGGTAGGAATCATCTTTGTTTTGAAATCTGGTTCAGTTCTTCACTGTATTTAGAGTATCTCATTGCCCAGGCAGTTCCTCATGGTACTTAGGTAACCAGAGGATAAACAATCTATGTATCTCACATATGAAGCAGATCTGTCAATGGAAGAAATAGTCATTCTTAACAATAATGTTGAAGAGCTGTTTTCTGCGTTTTGAATTTTATTTGCCACAGGCTTATCTGAACTTGAGTGTTCAAAATGACACAATGTCTGGTTCTAATAAATTTATTATTATTATATATTATAAAGTTCAAATTCTATATTACATGAATGAAATCTTGGTAAAACAAGAATTTGTACAGTGAGCAAGTTTACATAAACTATTATATACAATAGAGTCTGTCATACAGAGTTAAAGAAGTCAGAAGGAGAAAAATAAATATCGTATACTAACACATATATGTGGAATCTAGAAAACTGGAACAAACGAGCCTACTTCCAGGGCAGGAATAGAGACACAGGCATGAGAACACAAGAGGGGAAGGAGAGGGTGAGGTGAATTGGGAGAGTAGGATTGATATACATACATGACCATGTGTAAAGCAGTGGGAGAAGGAAATGGCAACCCACTCCAGTGTTCTTGCCTGGAGAATCCCGGGGACGGGGGAGCCTGGTGGGCTGCTGTCTATGGGGTCGCACAGAATCGGACACGACTGAAGCAACTTAGCAGCAGCAGTGGGAGCCCGCTATAAAGCACAGGAAGCTCAGCTCAGAACTCTATGATAACCTAGAGGGGTGGGGCCGGGGAGTTGGGAGGGAGGTCCAAGAGGGAGAGGATATATGTATGCAAACAGCTGATTCACCTCATTGTACAGCAGAAGCAAACACTACATTGTAAAGCAATTATACTCCAAAAAAAAAAAAAAAAAAGCCTTTGTGTATAATAGGTACTAATGGTAAAAGGTTATCTATGCTCTCAAAGATTTTGAAAACTGGTTGCAGCATGATGGAACACAACGTACTTACCAAATACATATTGCCCTGTTCAGTTCAGTAAATGTTAAGTTTGTGTCTATATTCACTGCTAGAATAAGAAGCCTGAGATAAACAAGCCTGTTGTTTTGTTTTGTAATCTTTGTATCCACTTCTACAAGGGAACTCCACCGACTCGCTCAGTTTAGGCTTTATGCAGAGCTCTGAAGTAGCTGACTCCACCCTTGGCTAGACCCTCACACCACCAGGAGGCATTCAACTTCCTATGAAGATAGGGTGACTCTTGAGCGGAAAGATCAAGGTCAGGTCAAAGGTCACATCCTGTGACGCACTGCTTTCTGAGGTAAGACAAGTCACAGAGAGCTTTGCTTAGAATGGCTATAAATCTTAACGACCCCGCCTGTGGCTTCCACCAGAAGGAAGTTGTAGATTTTCTAAATGAGCAGATAATTCAAAATGGAGTCAGTCCCTGTTTCTATGTGATGTATATGTCCAAGTCCTGGGGGGATATGGAGATGAAGCTGAGGGACATTTTGAATAACCCAGGGATATCGGGAGGCATGAAGGAGGCTTGTGCCTGGACTATCCTGGCCCTCGCCGTGCGGTTTGCTGAGAGGCAGAAGCGGGAGGATGCAGAAAAGATTAAAGAGCTTCAGGATCAGCTAGAGGAGCAGAAGCTCCTCACGGGTGCCTTGTTGGGAACAGTGAGTAGAATTAGGGAGAAGCAAGAGAAGGAAAAGGAGAAAGCCAGGTCCCATCGGCAACAAAGCCTTAAAGTGCTTCGTGGAGTACTGGAAGAGCGAAATTTACTCAGGAGAGAGCATAGAGTAGGCACTCAGGCTCGCAAGCAGGCTAGAACTGAGGGAGAGAACCGAAAAGGGACATCAAGGACACTGAGCCGCCCTCACAGCCCATCCAGTCAGTCTAAGAGCGGGCAGTTGAGGAAAGGGTCAGGCCGGAGGATCACTGCTGCTCCTGGTACCTCTGCCAGAGAGGGAGAGGAGAAGAAGGACAAAGAGGTTTCTCAGCCCTGGAACGACAAGGAGGTAACTATTCTTTCTCGCTCTCGGGTCTCAGGCGCCAGGACCAAGGCTGGCAAGTTGCCAGCCGTCGATCTCTCTCAGTCCTCTTGTTCGTCCCGAGCTACACTTTCTCCCCCAGGAGCAGCAGCTGAAACTGCAGCCTGTTCTTCTGTGAAAGACTCCAAAAGAAAGTATACGGGGAAACATTACCCTACTAGGAACTTCCTGCCAGAAAGGTTTAAGCGATACCCTGGCTTATCTTACTCTGAGAGATTCAGCATCAGGCGCAGAATAGGAGACTGGGAGTGTGCCCAGTGTCATTGGATGAATTTCTCATGGCGAAATATATGCTTTAAATGTAAAAACTCCCGGCACACAAAGGAAGGTAGAGGCTCTGCCCCAATTAGGGCCCTCACTGAATTCTAACAAATTCCATTTCCTGATGTACTCATTTCTTATTGTGAAAGGCACTAAGAAAAAGCAAAATTTCCTTGTGAACTTTTCACGGAGATATAACTATAGTCATTACCTTCATGAAAATCCTTTTTTTAAAATTGAATGAAACATTCTTAAAATACTATAGTGTTTTGCAATTACCAAAAGCTTCACACACATAATTTCATATAATCCCATAATACCCTTTTTCCCCCCCTACCCCTATATTGCCCCTCCCCGCTTCTCTCTCCCCACTGGTAACCACTAGCTTGCTCTCTGTAAGCCTGCTTCTTTTTTGTTTTAGAATTTTTTATTTTTTTTTCATATAGAATTTTTTAGATTCTGCGTATGACTGGTGTTATACAGTATTTGCCTTTCACTTGTTTCACTTAGCATAATACCCTCCAAGTCCATTGTTACAATGGCAAAATTTCATTTTTATGACTGAGCAATATTCCATTTCATATATATGCCACATCTTCCTTCTTCTTCTGATAGGTATTTAAGTTGCTTTTATTTATCAGTTTTATTACTTATCAGTCAGCTTTTTTCATTCTTCTTTCTTGAGGATTTGTTATTTTTGTTTGTATTCTAAGTTCTTGATTTTATGCTCAGTTCATTTATTTTCATTGCTTTTTATAATGTTTAAAGATGAGAAATTTCTGCAACCTGATCTTTTGGTCTTTGTGCCATAAAATGTGTATGTTTGTTTATCTATACATGTATATGTAAGTACATACACATATATTCATATATGTTTTTAAGTGTATGTGTGTGTCTATATAAATATGTTTTTATACACACACACACACACAATATATATATATATATATATTTCCCCCTGTACTCTGAGATTCTAATCTGATGCTCCTAATTAAAATGGCAAAAATTGGGAAGGGGGAATTTTACTTGGTGAATATTGTAACCAAGTTTTGTGATTACATTTCAACTGTGGTGGCTGTGCAATTACCACAGATGGCAAAATTGGGAGAACATGCATGGAATATTTTAATCCATGCAAAGATTAGGACATTTGCACAATTTTTCTATGGCAATAATTTTCTGACTCTTCTGTATTTAATAAGAAACAAAACATTTTGCAATGCATAAAAATGTTCCAACTGTTGTTTAGATTATTTTTAAGGTGTACTTAATGTAAGGTGAATGTGTCCTAATAACTAGAATATATTGTAATTCAGTTTGTGCATGTTAAGACATCAGAATATACTGTAATTCAATTTGTGCATTTTAAGACATCAGTGTTATGAAAATAGATAAGATGGGTAAGAACCTATAGAAATGAATCAACATGAATTTACTGCTTGGAGAGTTTCAAAGTTGTAATAGTAAAAACTTTTTTTCCATTGATTCTTGATGTGAATGTCATTGTGTTCTCTGACATTTTAGGTGGTTGTGAGGGATTTTAAGATAGTGAAACACTCTGGTAATGGAATAATCTGTATATATCTAAGAGCCATTGAAACATTAATATTTACGACTCAAAATTTTACTTCGGGACAATAATTAGAATAGAAAAACATTAATAAAACAGGATGTGGAAAAGACCTATTTTCAAAATTAAGGACTTAAATAAAGTGATATAGGTCTGCATTTTGGCCCATGAAAATGAAAATGAACATTTTTAAAAGAGCCCTGAAAGCCAGTTGTCTTCCTAATTTTCTTTCAATTCATAGGTATTAAACAGTGTTAGGGGACTCTGTGATATTATATGATCTATGTGTTTAGATTCCCTACTCTTCAGTTGGAGGTAGGATTTACAGGTAAAATACAGGATGTTCAGTTAAGTTTGAATTCCAGGTAAACAACAGATTTTGCTTTATTATTATTGTTTATTCCATAAGATGTTATGGAAAAACTTAAACAAACCTTTTGTCCAATATAATAGTGAAAGTATGTGTCAAATATTGCATGTATTTTTGTTTGCTGAGTCTGACAATATTACCTGGAGAAAGATTGCCATGTATTTCCCTTTTCGAGTAAAACAGTATAGATTATTCTTGTAGAGAGGAGGATTTGGACCTTTACACTTTGGAGCAAATTCCAGGATCCATGGATGGCGAGCCAAAAAGAAGAAAAAGGAAATGGAAGGTTCCAACATCTGTCAACAATGAAATCTGAATGCATTGAATTGGGTATGACAATATATAGCATGGTATAGGAATCATAGGCTTCCCAGGTAGCTCAGGTGTAAAGAATCTGCCTGCCCATGCAGGAGACATGGGTTCGATCCCTGGGTGGGGAAGATCCCCTGGAGAAGGGAATGGCAACCCACTCCAGTATTCTTGCCAGGGAAATTCCGTGGACAGAGGCGGCTGATGTGCTACAGTCCATGGGGTCACAAACAGTCAAACATGACTCAGCGACTGAGCACACAGACACATAAGCAATCAACTGGTGAAAAGAGGTTTGGAAAAACTAGAGATAAATTGGAAATATGTGCTCTTGCCCTGGAAGTCTCTTTTTGCTGAGTCACTGCAGGAGCCTAAGTGGTCTCTAAAATCGCCTTACCCATTACCAGCAGTAGCATTTTGGAAAGATCTGTGCTGTGCCCTAGCGCCCAGATTTTGGCTCCTTAAACTATTCTCCACTAAAAGGAACCAGGGCTCCTTGGAGGGTAGCTGGCACCAAATCTTGGGGCAGGATAAAGCAAGATGAGCCTGGAACATCTTGCCCTTTACAGAAAGTGAGAATGCTCACTGTGGGTACCCAAGGGCAAAGAGACCTGAAGAAAGTGCTCATCATCAGAGTGACATATTGAGTATTAAAAAAAGAGTCTTGCCTAAAGAAGACTTCTACTGGGCAAATAGTGAAAATTGAGCATCAGAAAAAAGAAAACAAACAAGAGTTGTAGTCAATTGGAACAGATGAGTCCATTAAAAAAATGATAAATTTATATTGATACTAAAAAATGATAAATTTATATTGATACTAAAAAATGTGAAGCATGCTAAAAGATGCTTGTAAGACACACAGGAATATCTAATGTTGTCTATAAAAATGCTATATATTGCTGAACTCAATTTATGCAACTCCTACCCTCGACTTATTTGTAAACAAAGAAGTAAATACAAGTGGTGAAGACACAGCTACGTTATAATAATATGATTATATTATAATTATAAGCAAAAATAGAGACACCAACATAGAGAAGAAATGTATGGTCACCAAAAAGGGAAAGGAGGGGTGGGATGGATTAGGAGATTGGGACTGACATGCTAGGCTATTTCTATTTTTGTGCCCATGTATTGAGCTTCTGTACTCAAGAGTGTCTTTGAGTATGATATGTATCTGATATTCATCTAGCTGGTGTGATCATAACTGACATAAATAAACCACTTGTTGTGACTCCACATTGCCTCATGTGTTCTGTATGTAGTTATTGTCACATGGAAAGAAATCTTAGAGGAAACAGGGCAGGATCAACATATTTGCATAACATTGCTCTAAAAAGCCAAACAGACATGACGTAATTTTTTCTGCCTGCTCCCTTTCCTCAAATATCATTAATTTATACTTATATAAGTTTGTGGCTAGTAACAGTAAGAAAGGTTCAGACTGTGATGTTTCTTGGGTTCTGAGATTACCAATTTATCTCAGGAAATTATGGGAATTGATCCTTAGATTGTAAATTCCTTGAAAGATCTTTTATTCTGGGAAATCAGCTGATTTATTTATAATTTTGCAGGTATGGGGCCAGTGTTGGGATATTTTTGTATCCTAGTAATTAAAGCATTTAGACACAATGCCTAGTTTTTAAATTCTAGAAACAAATATTTGGTCATGATATATTATCTGATGTACGGAAAGCTTTGATTTTTAGTATTTTATTTATAATTTTTGCATCTGTTTTTAAAAGTAACATAGTTCTGCATGTTTAAAAAATGATTCTCTTATTGCTTATAGTTAACAGTGAAGGCTTACGGGGTTTTCAGTTATACAATATATCATCCTCAGATAGTGATAGTTTTGCTTTCTCCTTCTAAATTTCTATACATGTAATTTATTTTTCCTTTTTGTCACATTGGCTAATACTTCAAATATAAAGTTAAAAATATTAAATCGCATGATGACAATGCATTTTCTTGCCGTTTTTCTGAGTTAAGTGCAAATAACTCCAATGTTTTACTTTCACTATGGTACTAATACATATAAAAACATACATATATATGCAATATATTTACATATGCATATGTGCACAAATATATACTATTTATATATATTATGGGCTTCCCTGGTGCCTCAGAAGGTAAAAAATCTGCCTGCAATGCAGGATACCTGGGTTCTATCCCTGTGTCAGGAAGATGCCATGGAGAAGCGAATAGCAGTCCACTCCAGCATTCTTGCCCAAATGATTCCATGGACAGAGGAGCCTAGCAGGCTACAGTTACGGAGTCACAAAGAGTCAGACCGCACTGAGTAATTAACACTTTCACATTTATATATTTTATATATGTATTTTCTGTATATGTAAGTGCTGCATTTTTTAGACTACCTTTATGATGTGCACGGATTTAAGGCTATGTTAGTTGCATAACATAAATTTGGAAGCTTACCATCATGTACTATACTCAAATAGTGTAATTTTTCATTTAAATTATATCCTGAATAGGTTATTCATTAATATGTTTCACAGAGCAAAATTATGTAGAAAGGCAATATTAAGAAGCCTCACTATCAGTCTGTCCTTGTCTATTCTTTTCCTACTGCACCCTGCAGACTCTATAAACAGATAACATCTGCTTTATGAACCCATTCAGTGTTCCCTTATGCAAATACACTCAAATACAAATATGTATCCTGATTTCCATTACTTCTTCCACAAAAGTTAGTATCTGTACATCCTAAAATGATTATTTTTGTTATTTAGTAATTAATGGAAGGCCATAAAAAGAGACAAAGAAGGACACTACATAATGATCAAAGGATTAATCCAAGAAGAAGATATAACAATTATAAATATATATGTACCCAACATAGGAGCACCACAATATGTTAAGGAAAATGCTGACAAGTATGAAAGGGGAAATTAACAGTAACACGATAATAGTGGGAGAATTTAATACTTCACTCACATCTATGGAAAGATCAACCAAACAGAAAATGAGCAGGGAAACACAAACTTTAAACAATACAATGGGCCAGTAAGACTTAATTGATAACTTTTTCTTTCTTTCTTTTATTTTTATTAGTTGTAGGCTAATTACTTTACAATATTGTAGTGGTTTTTGCATACATTGAAATGAATCAGCCATGGATTTACATGTGTTCCCCATCCTGAACCCCCCTCCCACCTCCCTCCCCATCCCATCCCTCTGGGTCATCCCAGTGCACCAGCCCTGAGCACTTGTCTCATGCATCCAACATGGACTGGCGATCTGTTTCACACTTGATAATATACATGTTTCAATGCTATTCTCTCAGATCACCCCACCCTCGCCTTCTCCCATAGAGTCCAAAAGCCTGTTGTATACATCTGTGACTGTTTTTCTGTCTTGTATATAGGGTTATCATTACCATCCTTCTAAATTCCATATATATGTGTTAGTATACTGTATTGGTGTTTATCTTTCTGGCTTACTTCACTCTGTATAATGGGCTCCAGTTTCATCCATCTCATTAGAACTGATTCAAACATATTCTTTTTAATGGCTGAGTAATATTCCATTGTGTATATGTACCATAGCCTCCTTATCCATTCGTCTGCTGATGGGCATCTAGGTTGCTTCCATGTCATGGCTATTATAAACAGTGCTGCGATGAACATTGGGGTGCACGTGTCTCTTTCAGTTCTGCTTTCCTCAGTGTGTATGCCCAGGAGTGGGATTGCTGGGTCATATGGCAGTTCTATTTCCAGTTTTTTAAGAAATCTCCACCCTGTTCTCCATAGTGGCTGTACCAGTTTGCATTCCCACCAACAGTGTAAGAGGGTTCCCTTTTCTCCACACCCTCTCCAGCATTTATTGCTTGTAGACTTTTGGATAGCAGCCATGCTGACTGGTGTGTAATGATACCTCATTGTGGTTTTGATTTGCATTTCTCTGATAATGAGTGATGTTGAGCATCTTTTCATGTGTTTGTTAGCCATCTGTATGTCTTCTTTGGAGAAATGTCTGTTTAGTTCTCTGGCCCATTTTTTGATTGGGTCATTTATTTTCCTGGAATTGAGCTGCAGGAGTTGCTTGTATATTTTTGAGATTAATCCTTTGTCTGTTGCTTCGTTTGCTATTATTTTCTCCCATTCTGAAGGTTGTCTTTTCACCTTGCTTATAGTTTCTTTTGTTGTGCAAAAGCTTTTAAGTTTCATTAGGTCCCATTTGTTTATTTTTGCTTTTATTTCCAATATTCTGGGAGGTGGGTCATAGAGGATCTTGCTGTGATTTATGTTGGAGAGTGGTTTGCCTATGATCTCCTCTAGGAGTTTTATAGTTTCTGGTCTTACATTTAGATCTTTAATCCATTTTGAGTTTATTTTTGTGTATGGTGTTAGAAAGTGTTCTAGTTTCATTCTTTTACAAGTGGTTGACCAGTTTTCCCAGCACCTCTTGTTAAAGAGATTGTCTTTTTTTCATTGTATATTCTTGCCTCCTTTGTCGAAGATAAGGTGTCCATATGTACATGGATTTATCTCTGGGCTTTATATGTTGTTCCATTGATCTATGTTTCTGTCTTCGTGCCAGTACCATACTGTTTTAATGAATGTAGCTTTGTAGTAGAGCCTGAAGTCAGGCAGGTTGATTCCTCCAGTTCCATTCTTCTTTCTCAAGATTGCTTTGACTATTTGAGGTTTTTTTTTATTTCCATACAAATTGTGAAATTATTTGTTCTAGTTCTGTGAAAAATACCGTTGGTAGCGTGATAGGGATTGCATTGAATCTATAGATTGCTTTGTGTAGTATATTCATTTTCACAAGAATCACATGATTCTTCTGATCCATGAACACGGTATATTTCTCCATATATTTGTGTCCTCTTTGATTTCTTTCATCAGTGTTTTATAGTTTTCTATATATAGGTCTTTTGTTTCTTTAGGCAGATACACTCCTAAGCATTTTACTTTTTTTTTGTTGTTGTTGCAATGGTGAATGGTATTGTTTCCTTAATTTCTCTTTCTCTTTTCTCATTGTTAGGGTATAGGAATGCAAGGGATTTCCGTTTGTTAATTTTATATCCTGCAACTTTACTATATTCATTGATTAGCTCTAGTAATTTTCTGGTAGAGTCTTAATAGGGTTTTCTATGTAGAGGATCATGTCATGTGCAAACAGAGAATTTTACTTCTTCTTTTCTTATCTGGATTCCTTTTATTTCTTTTTCTGCGATGATTGCTGTGGCCAAAACTTCCAAAACTATGTTGAATAGTAGTGGTGAGAGTGGGCACCCTTGTCTTGTTCCAGATTTTAAGGGAAATGCTTTCAATTTTTCACCATTGAGGATAATGTTTGCTGTGGGTTTGTCATATATAGCTTTTATTATGTTGAGGTATGTTCCTTCTATGCCTGCTTTCTGGAGAGTTATAATCATAAACGGATGTTGAATTTTGTCAAAGGCTTTATCTGAATCTATTGAGATAATCATATGGTTTTTATCTTTCAATTTGTTAATGTGGTGTATTACATTGATTGATTTGCGGATGTTAAAGAATCCTTGCATTCCTGGGATAAAGCCCACTTGGTCATGATATATGATCTTTTTAATATGTTTGGATTCTGTTTGCTAGAATTTTGTTAAGGATTTTGCATCTGTGTTCATCAGTGATATTGGCCTCTAGTTTTCTTTTTTTGTGGCATCTTTGTCTGGTTTTGGAATTAGGTTGATGGTGGCCTCATGGAATGAGTTTGGCAGTTTACCTTCCTCTGCAATATTCTGGAAGAGTTGGAGTAGGATAGGTGTTAGCTCTTCTCTAAATTTTTCGTAGAATTCAGCTGTGAGGCCATTTGGTCCTGGGCTTTTGTTTGCTGGAAGATTTTGATTACATTTTTTATTTCTCTGCTTGTGATGGGTCTGTTAAGATTTTCTATTTCTTACTGGTTCAGTTTTGGAAAATTATACTTTTCTAAGAATTTGTCCATTTCTTCCAAGTTGTCCATTTTATTAGCATAGAGCTGCTGGTAGTAGTCTCTTATGATCCTTTGTATTTCAGTGTTGTCTGTTGTGATC
The DNA here is from genome assembly GCF_910594005.1 of Cervus elaphus. NCBI lineage: Eukaryota > Metazoa > Chordata > Mammalia > Artiodactyla > Cervidae > Cervus > Cervus elaphus. Next base: position 40,058,310 of record NC_057848.1, on the reverse strand, counting down.
TCTCCATTTTCATTTCTAATTTTGTTGATTTGGTTCTTCTCTCTTTGTTTCTTGATGAGTCTGGCTAACATTCTGTCAATTTTATTTATCTTTTAAAAAAAACCAGCTTTTAGTTCTGTTGATTTTTGCTATGGTCTCTTGTTTCTTTTGCATTTATTTCTGCCCTAATTTTTAAGATTTATTTCCTTCTGCTTACCCTGGGGTTCTTCATTTCTTCCTTCTCTAGTTGCTTTAGGATTAGAGTTAGGTTATTTATTTGACTTTTTTCTTGTTTCTTGAGGTAAGCCTGTAATGCTATGAACCTTCCCCTTAGCACTGCTTTTACAGTGTCCCATAGGTTTTGGGTTGTTGTGTTTTCATTTTCACTCATTTCTATGCATATTTTGATTTTTTTTTATTTCTTCTATGATTTCTTGGTTATTCAGAGGTGTGTTATTTAGCCTTCATATGTTGGAATTTTTAGTAGTTTTTTTTTTCCTATAGTTGAGATCTAATCTTACTGCATTGTGGTCAGAAAAGATGGTGGAATGATTTCAATTTTTTTGAATTTCCCAAGGCTAGATTTATGGCTCAGGATGTGATCTATTCTGGAGAAGGTTCCTTGTGCACTTGAGAAAAAGGTGAAATTGATTGTTTTGGGGTGAAATGTCCTATAGATATCAATTAGGTCTAACTGGTCCATTGTGTCATTTAAAGTTTGTGTTTCCTTGTTAATTTTCTGTTTAGTTGATCTATCCATAGGTGTGAATTGTGTATTAAAGTCTCCTACTATTATTGTGTTATTGTTAATTTCCCCTTTCATACTCATTAGCATTTGCCTTACATATTGCAGTGCTCCTATGTTGGGTGCATATATTTATAATTGTTATATCTTCTTCTTGGATTGATCCTTTGATCATTATGTAGTGTCCTTCTTTGTCTCTTTTCACAGCCTTTATTTGAAAGTCTATTTTATCTGATATGAGTATTGCGACTCCTGCTTTCTTTTGGTCTCCGTTTGCATGAAATATTCTTTTCCAGCCCTCCACTTTCAGTCTGTATGTGTCCCTTGTTTTGAGGTGGGTCTCTTGTAGACAGCTATAGGGGTCTTGCTTTTGTATCCATTCAACCAGTCTTTGTCTTTTGGTTGGGGCATTCAACCCATTTACATTTAAGGTAATTATTGATAGGTATTGTCCCTTTGCCATATACTTTGTTGATTTGGGTTCGCGTTTATACAACCTTTCTGTGTTTCCTGTCTAGAGAAGATCCTTTAGCATTTGTTGAAGAGCTGGTTTGGTGGTGCTGAATTCTCTCAGCTTTTGCTTGTCTGTAAAGCTTGTGATTTCTCCTTCATATCTGAATGAGATCTTGCTGGGTACAGTAATCTGGGTTGTAGGTTATTCTCTTTCCTTACTTTAAGTATGTCCTGCCATTCCCTTCTGGCCTGAAGAGTTTCTATTGAAAGGTCAGCTGTTATCCTTATGGGAATCCCCTTGTGAGTTATTTGTTGTTTCTCCCTTGCTGCTTTTAATATTTGCTCTTTGTGTTTGATCTTTGTTAATTCGATTAATATGTGTTTTGGGGTGTTTCACCTTGGGTTTATCCTGTTTTGGACTCTTTGGGATTCTTGGACTTGTGTCACTGTTTCCTTCTCCATTTTGGGGAAGTTTTCAGCTATTATTTCCTCGAGTATTTTCTCATGGCCTTTCTTTTTGTCTTCTTCTGGGACTTCTATGATTCAAATGTTGGGGTGTTTCACATTGTCCCAGGGGTCCCTGGGTTTTCCTCATTTCTTTTGATTCTTTTTTTTTTCCTCTCAGCTTCATTCATTTCCACCATTTTATCTTCTACCTCACTTATCCTATCTTCTGCCTCCATTATTCTACTGTTGGTTCCCTCCAGAGTGTTTTTGATCTCATTTATTGCATTATTCATTTTTAATTGGCTCTTTTTTATTTCTTCTAGGTCCTTGTTAAACATTTCTTGTATCTTCTCAATCTTTGTGTCCAGGCTATTTATCTGTAACTCCATTTTGTTTTCAAGATTTTGGATCATTTTTATTATCATTATTCTAAATTCTTTTTCAGGTAGATTCCCTATTTCCTCTTCTTTTGTTTGACTTGGTGGGCATTTTTCATGCTCCTTTACCTGTTGGGTATTTCTCTGCCTTTTTATCTTATTTAGATTGCTGTGTTTGGGGTGGTATTTCCGTTTGGGGTAGTCTGTGGTTCCTTTTTATTGTGGAGGTTTCTCCCAGTGGATGGGGTGGAACGATTATCTTGTCAAGGTTTCCTGGTTAGGGAAGCTTGCGTTGGTGTTCTGGTGGGTGGAGCTGGATTTCTTCTCTCTGGAGTGGAATGGAGTGTCCCATAGTGAGTTTTGAGATGGGTCTATGTGTTAGGTGTGACTTTGGGCACCCTGTATATTGATGTTTAGGGCTATGTTCCTGTGTTGCTGGAGAATTTGCATGGTATGCCATGCTCTGGAACTTATTGGCTCTTGGGTGGTGGTTGGTTTCAGTGTAGGTATGGAGACTTTTGGATGATCTCTTATTAACTAATGTTTCCTGTAGTCAGGAGTTCTCTGGTGTTCTCAGGTTTTGGGCTTAAGCCTCCTGCCTCTGGATTTCAGTCTTATTCTTCCAGTAGCCTCAAGAGTTCTCCATCCATACAGCACTCCTTTTGAAGACAATGGGCTGCTTTTCTGGGTGCCTGATGTCCTCTGCTAGCGATCAGAAGTTGTTTGGTGGAGTTTGGTCAGCGTTCAAATGTTTTTTGATGAATTTGTGGGGGAGAAAGTGCTCTCCTCGGCTTATTCCTCTGCCATCTTAGCTCCTCCTCCCCCTAATTGATATCTATAGGACATTTAACACTAAAGCAATGAATTCCACCTTTTTCTCAAGTACACATGGAACATTCTCCAGAATAGGTCACATCCTGGGCCATAAATCTAGCCTTGGTAAAGTCGAAAAATTGCAATCATTTCAAGCATCTCTTCTGATCATAACACAGTAAGATTAGATGTCAACTACAGGAAACTACTAAAAATACAAACATATGGAGGCTAAACAACACACTTCTGAATAACCAACAAACCATGAAAGAAATCAAAAAAGAAATCAAAATATGCATAGAAACGAATGCAAATGAAAACACGACAACCCAAAACGTATGGGATTTAGTAAAAGCAGTGCTAAGGGGGATGTTCATAACAATATAAGCTTACCTCAAGAAACAAGAGAAAAATCAAATAAATAACCTAACTTTACACCTAAAGCAACTAGAAAGAGAAGAAATGAAGCATCCCAGGGTTAGTAGCAGGAAAGAAATCATAAAAATTAGGGCAGAAATAAATGAAAAAGAAACAAAGGAGACTATAGCAAAAATCAACAGAACTAAAAGCTGGTTCTTTGCGAAGATTAATAAAATAGACAAACCATTAGCCAGACTCATCAAGAAACAAGGGAGGAGGATCAAGTCAACAAAATTAGAAATGGAAATGGAGAGATCACAACAGACAACACTGAAATACAAAGGATCATAAGAGACTACTACCAGCAGCTCTATGCCAATAAAATGGACAACTTGGAAGAAATGGACAAATTCTGAGAAAAATATAATCTTCCAAACTTGAACCAGGAAGAAATAGAAAATCTTAACAGACCCATCACAAGCAGAGAAATCAAAAGTTTAATCAGAAATCTTCCAGCAAACAAAAGCCCAGGACCAGATGGCTTCACAGCTGAATTCTACGAAAAATTTAGAGAAGAGCTAACACCTATCCTACTCCAACTCTTCCAGAAAATTGCAGGGGAAGGTAAACTGCCAAACTCATTCTATGAGGCCACCATCAATCACCCTAATACCAAAACTAGACAAAGACGCCACAAAAAAAGAAAACTAGAGGCCAATATCACTGATGAACATAGATGCAAAAATCCTTAACAAAATTCTAGCAAATAAAATCTTTCAACATATTAAAAGATCATACATCATGACCAAGTGGGCTTTATCTCAGTGATGCAAGGATTCTTCAATATTCACTAATCAATCAATGTGATACACCACATTAACCAATTGAAAGATAAAAACCATATGATTAGCTCATTAGATTCAGAGAAAGCCTTTGACAAAATTCAACATCCATTTATGAGAAAAACCCTCCAGAAAGCAGGCATAGAAGGAACACAGCTCAACATAATAAAAGCTATATATGATAAACCCACAGCAAACATTATCCTCAATGGTGAAAAATTGAAAGCATTTCTCCTAAAGTCAGGAATAAGACAAGGGTGCCCATTTTCACCACTACTATTCAACATAGTTTTGGAAGTTTTAGCCAAAGCAGTCAGAGAAGGAAAAGAAAGAAAAGGAATCCAGATAGGAAAAGAAGAAGTAAAACTCTCACTGTTTGCAAATGACATGATCCTCTACATAGAAAACCCTATTAAGACTCTACCAGAAAATTACTAGAGCTAATCAATGAATATAGTAAAGTTGCAGGATATAAAATTAACACACAGAAATCCCTTGCATTCCTATACACTAACAATGAGAAAAGAGAAAGAGAAATTAAGGAAACAATACCATTCACCATTGCAACAAAAAGAATAAAATATTTAGGAGTATATCTACCTAAAGAAACAAAAGACCTATACATAGAAAACTATAAAACACTGATGAAAGAAATCAAAGAGGTCACAAACAGATGGAGAAATATACTGTGTTCATGGATTGGAAGAATCAATATTGTGAAAATGACTATACTACCAAAAGCAATCTATAGATTCAATGCAATCCCTATCAAGCTACCAACGGTATTTTTCACAGAACTAGAATGAATAATTTCACAATTTGTATGGAAATACAGAAAACCTCAAATAGCCAAAGCAATCTTGAGAAAGAAGAATGGAACTGGAGGAATCAACCTGCCTGACTACAAAGCCACAGTCATCAAGCTAGTATGGTACTGGCACGAAGACAGAAATATAGATCAATGGAACAAAATAGAAAGCCCAGAGATAAATCCATGTACATATGGACACCTTTCGACAAAGGAGGCAAGGATATACAATGGAAAAAAGACAACCTCTTTAACAAGTGGTGCTGGGAAAACTGGTCAACCACTTGTAAAAGAATGAAATTAGAACACTTTCTAACACTATACACAAAAATAAACTCAAAATGGATTAAAGATCTAAATGTAAGACCAGAAGCTATAAAACTCCTAGAGGAGAACATAGGAAAGACACTCTCTGACGTAAACCATAGCGGGATCCTCTATGACCCACCTCCCAGAATATTGGAAATAAAAGCAAAAATAAACAAATGGGACCTAATTAAACTTAAAAACTTTTGCACAACAAAGGAAACTATAAGCAAGGTGAAAAGACAACCTTCAGAATGGGAGGAAAATAATAGCAAATGAAGCAACTGACAAAGAATTAATCTCAAAAATATACAAGCAGCTCAGTACCAGAAAAATAAACGATGCAATCAAAAATTGGGCTAAAGAACTAAACAGACATTTCTTCAAAGAAGACATACAGATGGCTAACAAACACATGAAAAGATGCTCAACATCACTCATTATTAGAGAAATACAAAGCAAAACCACAATGAGGTACCATTACACACCAGTCAGCATGGCTGCTATCCAAAAGTCTACAAGCAATAAATGCTGGAGAGGGTGTGGAGAAAAGGGAACCCTCTTACACTGTTGGTGGGAATGCAAACTAGTACAGCCACTATGGAGAACAGTGTGGAGATTTCTTAAAAAACTGGAAATAGAACTGCCATATGACCCAGCAATCTCACTCCTGGGCATACACACCGAGGAAACCAGAATTGAAAGAGACACATGTACCCCAATGTTCATTGCAGCACTGTTTACAATAGCCAGGACATGGAAGCAACCTAGATGTCCATCAGCAGTTGAATGGATAAGAAAGCTGTGGTACATATACACAATGGAATATTACTCAGCTATTAAAAAGAATGCATTTGAATCAGTTCTAATGAGGTGGATGAAACTGGAGCCTATTATACAGAGCAAAGTAAATCAGAAATAAAAGCACCAATACAGTATATTAATGCATATATATGGAATTTAGAAAGATCGTAATGATGACCCTATATCTGAGACAGCAAAAGAGACACAGATGTAAAGATTAGACATTTGGACTCTGTGGGAAAAGGCAAGGGTGGGATGATTTGAGAGATAGCATTGAAACATTTATATTACCATATGTGAAACAGATAGCCAGTCCAGGTTGAATGCATGAGACAGGGCACTCAGGGCCAGTGCCCTGGGACAACGCTGAGGAATTGGGTGGGGAGGGAGGTGGGAGTGGGTTTCAGGATTGGGGACACATGTACACGCATGGCTAATTCATGTCAATGTGTGACAAAAACCACTACAATATTGTAATTAGCCTCCAATTAAAATAAATTAATTTTTTTTGAAAAGAAAAAAGAAGTAACAGGAATCATATCAATACAGAGAAATCTTCCTCACTTTTTGGCCTGCATAATATTTGATCATGTGGTTTTACCACACCTACACATGAATACTAACTGTTCTCACGATTTAGTTATTACAAATAATGCTTTAAATAATAACCTTATATATATATGGCATTTCTTGCTTGTGTAAGCATACCAATAGGATAAATTCCCTGATTAGGAATTCTGGGTCAACAAGTAAAACCTTTGTCATTTTGGTAGCTTTTGCTAATTTCCCCTCTATAGGTACTGAATCATTTTGCATTCCCAAAAATAGTGTATTACACAGATGTAGGAAACAATATTATGGTTACAAAGGAGAGGAGGGATAAATTGAGAGATTGGGATTGCCATATACACACTACTATATATAAAATAGATAATAAGGACCTGCTGTATAGCACAGGTAACACTACTCAATACTCAATATAGGTAATGACCTATATGGGAAAGAATCTAAAAAAGAGTGGATATAGGTATATACATAACTGATTCACTTTGCTGTGCACATGAAACTAACAAAACATTGTAAATCAACTGTGCTCTGATAAATTTTTTTTTAAAGCAATGTATTATAAAAGTGCCCACAGCCCACAAAGTGTTTCATGAATTTTCATGGAAGGTATTAGAGGTGCTGCTCTGCAGCTGTTGCTGTAGTTGCTAAAGAGATAAATGGCACAGTTTCTAACCAAGTATTCTTCCTCCTCAGCCTGAGTAGAATATGAAAATTAAGAGATGAGGGAGAGGCTTTGTACATAAAAAGGCACTTTTCTCACACTGTGGGAGCAAGGAAGTAGAGATGTACTTTGTCAGAAGTTTAATTTATTTGTGGAAAGAAAAGATTGGAAATCGATTGGACTCTATAATAATCAATTTTATAGAGAGATGATATATAGACAGTGTTGAGCATATTTTGTTAGTTTCAGTGCTTGCAGTTTTTCTCTGATAACCACTTTGTTTGGTGGGCTACATTAGATAATTGAGCATGAATAAAGATGGGAAATAGACTAGGTTACTTTTTGGCCTAAATAAGTATTAAGAATGTATATTTCAGGAACTGCCCTGGTGGTCCAGTGGGTAAGACTCTGCACTTCCACCGCAGGGGACATGATCCCTGGTCAGAGAACTAAGATTCCACAGGCTGCATAGCCAAAAAGTAAAACAAAAAAACAAAAAATGTACTGGGCATTGTTTTATCCCCTATCCAGGATTTTGAATCCTAAATGCTGTGTTTGTAGGTGTAGCTCCAAACCTGTATGAAAGTGTGAATGGATAAGGAAGCTATGGTACATATACACAATGAAGTATTACTCAGCCATTAAAAAGAATTCATTTGAATCAGTTCTAATGAGATGGATGAAACTGGAGCCCATTATACAGAGTGAAGTAAGCCAGAAAGATAAACACCAATACAGTATACTAACACATATATATGGTATTTAAAAAGATGGTAACGATAACCCTATATGCAAAACAGAAAAAGAGACACAGATGTACAGAACAGACTTTGGGACTCTGTGGAAGAAGGCGAGGTTGGGATGTTCTGAGAGAATAGTATTGAAACAAGTATACTATCAAGGGTGAAACAGACCACCAGCCCAGGTTGGATGCATGAGACAAGTGCTCAGGGCTGGTGCACTGGGAAGACCCAGAGGGATGGGATGGGAGGGAGGTGGGAGGGGGGATCGGGATGGGGAACACATGTAAATCCATGGCTGATTCATGTCAATGTATGGCAAAAACCACTACAATACTGTAAAGTAATTAGCTTCCAACTAATAAAAATAAATGAAATAAATAAATAAATAAAAGAAAGTGAAAGTGTTAGCTGCTCAGTCTTTTCCAACTCTTTGAGACTCCATGGACTGTAGCCCGCCAGGCTCCTCTGTCCCAGGCAAGAACTGGAGTGGGTTGCCATGCCCTCCTCCAGGGGATCTTCTCGACCCAGGGATCAAACCTGGGTCTCTTGCATTGCCAGCAGATTCTTTACCATCTGAGCCACCAGGAAGCCCTTGTATGTCAAGCTATTAATAGGTGTACCGTAACCTGTCTCAAAATGCATTCACTAACCCTTTCAACTTGCTTTTTAAAGAACTGAAGTATAGTTTTATAATGTTTCAGGTATATAGCAAAGTAATTCAGTTATATATAGGTGTGTTTATGTGCTTATTTACACATATAATTACATATATGTGTGTATGTGTGATTTGTGAGAGAAAATATAAAGCACTTGACTTGGTAATTAACTAATTTACTAGTGTTTAAAGTGAGGCATGGCTCAGAATGATTAAATATGAGACAGGGAGGGTGGTGGCATCATTCCATAAGCCAAAATGGGCCCAAATGGAAGATATCATGGTTTGAAGCCATTGAAGTTTTCAGACACTTGGATTTGAGATTATCAACAGGTGACAATGTCCTGTTATCTACTGTAAGGTGGTATCAATATTCGTTCCTCTCATTTCAGTTCAGTTCAGTCCAGTCGCTCAGTCTTGTCCAACTCCTTGTGACCCCATGAACCGCAGCACGCCAGGCCTCCCTGTCCATCACCAACTCCTGGAGTCCCCCAAACCTATGTCCATTGTGTTGGTGATGCCATCCAACCATCTCATCCTCTGTCGTCTCCTTCTCCTCCTTCCCTCACTCTTTCCCAGCACCAGGGTCTTTTCAAATGAGTCAGCTGTCTGCATCAGGTGGCCAAAGTATTGGAGTTTCAGCTTCAACATCAGTCCCTCTAATGAACACCCAGGACTGATCTCCTTTAGGATGGACTGGTTGGATCTCCTTGCAGTCCAAGAGACTGTCAAGAGTCTTCTCCAACACCACAGTTCAAAAGCATCAATTCTTCTATGCTCAGCTTTCTTTATAGTCAAGCTCTCACATCCATACATGACTACTGGAAAAACCATAGCCTTGACTAGATGGACCTTTGTTGGCAAAGTAATGTCTCTGCTTTTTAATATGCTGTCTAGGTTGGTCATAACTTTTCTTCCAAGGAGTAAGCGTCTTTTAATTTCAATGCTACAATCACCATCCGCAGTGATTTTGGAGCCCAGAAAAATAAAGTCAGCCACTGTTTCCCCATCTATTTGCCATGAAGTGATGGGACCAGATGCCATGATCTTAATTTTCTGAATGTTGAGCTTTAAGCCAACGTTTTCACTCTCCTCTTTCACTTTCATCAAGAGGCTCTTTAGTTCTTCGCTTTCTGCCATAAGGGTGGTGTCATCTGCATATCTGAGGTTATTTACATTTCTCCCGGCAATCTTGATTCCAGCTTGTCCTTAACAAAATGGGCTTCCCAGTTGGCACTAATAGTAAAGAACCTGACTGCCAATGCAGGAGACATATGAGACGCAGGTTTGATGCCTAGGTTGGGAAGATCCCCTGGAGGAGGGCATAGCAACCCAGTGTTCTTCCCTGGAGGATCCCACAAAAAGAGGAGTCTGGAGGGCTACGGCCCATAAGGTCTCAAAGAGTTGGACACAACTGAGTGACTTAGTACGCAAGCCTCTAATTGGTGATAATGATTGAATAAAATAGAGCAGAGGAGAGGGTGAGATGTATGGAAAGAGTAACATGGAAACATACATTCAGTTCAGTTCAGTTCAGTCGCTCAGTCCTGTCCGACTCTTTGCGACCCCATGAATCGCAGCATGCCAGGCCTCCCTGTCCATCACAAACTTACATTACCATATGTAAAACAGATAGCCAATGGGAATTTGCTGTATGTCTCAGGGAATTCAAACAGGGGCTCTGTATCAACCTAGAGGGGTGGGATGGGGAGGGAGATGGGAGGGAGGTTCAGGAGGGAGGGGACATGTACACCTATGGTGGATTCATATTGATGTTTGACAGAAAACAACAAAATTCTGTAAAGCAATTATCCTTCAATTAAAAAATAAATAATTAAAAAGTAATATAGTAACCAGATTCCACAAAAAAAAAAAAAAAGAAAAGACATTGAACACTGGATTTACTCCAATATTAGTCTGTATAGAAGCTACATTTAACTAAGAAGTAGAAGACATGATTTTTTTTCTTGGGACTGGCTACATATTAGATGAACATTTATCTGTTTGCAAGACCTGGACCTCAGCTCTGTAGATTCAAAAATCAGACATTCCTTTATCTGTAGTCCAAGTTCATTCTTTTCTGCTTGGTTCTCTGATTGCATCCCTCAGTTTTCTTTTATTTCTATTACTTAAGTAATATAACATTACTGAGGTGCTAAAATAAATAATTTTTACCCTGATTAGCTGTATTGCTGAAATTGGGAGCCAAACCTGTGATAGGAAATGTTGAATGAGCAATTTACCAAGTGGTAAAGCAATGTTTGACAGAATTCTTGCTTTCCACAGTTAGTAAACTTTTTTTGTCTTTTCACCAATTGAATTTAGCCTTTGATAAAATTCTGCCTTCTTTGCTTTAGCTTCTGTTTGAACCCCAGGTTATATTTTCCAAAACAGTCCTCAGAAGCACGCTAGCCTTTGTCTCTGAGTATCAAATTTCAAAGGTCTGCTGGCCTAGTATTGATTCTCTTGGTTTAGAATGGGTTATCGTCCCACAAGAAAGCTGAATTAAATGGTATTGGCCTTGCTTAAGAGAGCAGACAGCTCCTTAAGCAACAGCATCTCTTTTCTCATTTCTCCTATATCTCAAGGCCTCGTGTTCTACTTTCTCCATTATTCCCTATTTAAATTAATGGCATCAACCTTCATAAGAGTTTTTCCTTTCTCCAGTTATCCCACTCATAAATTTAATCAATCACCTAGTCTAGCTGGTTTTACCTTCAAAATATATGGCAACCACATGAGGTTATGGATATGCTAATTAGTTTAATTGTGATTATTTCACAGTGTCTGTGTATATCAAGTCATCAAGTTGTACATCTTAAATATATACAATTTTTATTTGTCAATTATACTTCGGTAAACTAGAAAAATTATAAGTAAATACATATGTACATAAATAAATATGCTTTTTACTATGTAATTCTCTTGCTTGATATCATTCGGTAACACCTTTTCACCTACAGGGAGTAAAAAATTTGGGAATCCCTAGAATAATTTACAGTGTCATTTATGTCCCGACTACCTCTGCAGGACATGTCACACCACTACTGTATGAGCCTGCATACTTCATATAGTTGGCCTTTTTTTTTTTTTTCTTAAGAGATTTACTGTCTCAGTTCTAGAAGCCAGAAGTACCACATCAAGGTATCAGTAGGGCCATGCTCAATACCTCTGAAGGCAGGAGGGAAGAATCTGGTCCATGCCTCTCTTCTAGCTTCTGGTAGCCACAGATATTCCTTAGCTTGTGGACGTGTCATTCCAATCCTCCATCTTCACATGGTGTTTTCTTTGTGTATACCCACAGTCACCCCTCTGTATGTGTCTCTGTCCAGTCTTCCCCTTCTCTAGCCTTTTTATCCTGTCTGTAGTGTCTTTACCTATTTTAACTGAACTCCTAACAGTACGTGAAGATTCAGTGAAGGTACCACCAAGAAGCCTTCCATAACTGCCTCTTCCAGCTAAATCTAGATTTCCCTCTACTGAATTACTGTAGTTGCTGCTGCTGCTAAGTTGCTTCAGTCATGTCCGACTCTGTGTGACCCCATAGATGGCAGCCCACCGGGCTCCCCCATTCCTGGGATTCTCCAGGCAAGAACACTGGAGTGGGTTGCCATTTCCTTCTCCAATGCATGAAAGTGAGAAGTGAAAGTGAAGTCTCTCAGTCATGTCCAACTCGTAGCAACTCTGTGGACTGCAGCCCACCAGGCTCCTCCGTCCATGGGATTTTCCAGGCAAGAGTACTGGAGTGGGTTGCCATTGCCTTCTCCGAATTACTGTAGTACCTGGTACTTATCTTTTCCCTAGCACTTTACATGTTAACAGAGGATAATTGTCTAGATGACTTTTTATCCTTGAAGGAAGGATAAACATTTCTTCATCTCCATTTCTGCAATACATAAAGGACTTCCTTGCACATGTATGTGCTTATGTGCATGCCTGCTCAGTTGTTTCAGTCGTGTTCAACTCCTTACAACACTATGGACTATAGCCTGCCAGGCTCGTCTGTCCATGGGATTCTCCAAGCAAGAATATTGGAATGGGTCACTATTTCCTCCTCCAGAGGATCTTCCCCACCCAGGAATCAAACCCACGTCTCCTGTATTGCAGCCAGATTCTTTATCCACTGAGCCACTTGGGAAGCCTGGCACATGTATACATTCAATTAAATGTTTGACAAATGAAAAATATTATGAATGCATTTAATGGAACTTTATTTACAGTTCTAAACTATAAGCATATGATAAAGGGTAACTGCTGAACTGGAGAAAAAAAGGAATACCAGAGTCCCAGGTAACAACAATAATGGTACAACTAGACTACCTAATGAAATACTTTATTATGTTGATATGCTTACTCAGAGCTGTAGCAATTTCTGCCAGATTTGAGTATATATTGACTGATTTAGGGGGCTTAAGGGAGAGTTTGATTGTGAAATCTTCCTCTTCTTTGAATATACTTCATACTGGCTTAAGTAAGTTCACCTAACAGCTCCACAGTGTGGCATGATGCCAGGCCAGGTGTCTGTTTCCATTTGGTCTGGGTTCTGCTGAGCACTAATCAAAGTTGATCCTAATCGATGATAAGGGCTCTTAATGTCAAGAACAGAGTGTAACACTGAGTACTCGAACTATTAAACATACATCATACCTCAATCAATTGGGCTGCAGTTAGTTATTAAAATGTGTCTTCTGATAATTTCACTTACAGCAACAGGAAGCTTTCTGTTCTGAGTATGAAAATAGTTTTGTTTGAAAAGATGGCATTTAATAAGCTGGAGAACTTGATTTGGGACTCAATAATGCTTAGTATGAATAATATAAATCCAAATATCTAATAGGATTCAGTCTCAATTCATTAATGCTGTACAGCATAATAATTACTGATTAGCATTTCAGATCTATTTTTAAGGTGAATGTAGCATAACAAAAAGTTCTGGTTTTACACATGGAATGATTTTGCATGATTCAACAATATTTTGTACTTGTCACCATAAAACTGCATCAAATAGATAATAAACTTATATCACATGTTTTCCATCAGCACTTTTGACCACCTGCTTCTCAGATGTGGGCAGCTCATCAGGATGACTGAAATAATATGGTGATCACTCTCTCATTTTGTTTCCTATCAAGCAAGTATTTATCTATTTTTGCTTTTGGTTCTAAAACTAAGCTGTCACCCTACAGGGCTAAAAACAGCTCCATTCACTGTCCACACACCTCAGACATTGACTGACTAGAATAATTAAACACATTGTGGAGGATTGGTGGGTGTTGCCCTTATGCAAATTTTAGGCTCTTTCCCTGAGTTCTTAATTTCTCTTGCCTGATTATTAAAAGCGAAATAATCATATTAGTGCCAGTGCTCTAAGCTAGGAGTTAAGTGCTTAACTATTTTGATAGGCATGTTAGGAGATCAAACTGTTAAAGAGACACATTTTTTAAACACAGATGAAAGCACATAATTTTTTTCCCATACAACTTTTATTATCAAATTCTTGTTAACTGTCATATTTATGATTAAAGCAGTCTTCCCTGGTGGCTCAGACTGTAAAGAATCTGCCTGCAATGCAGGAGACATGGGTTCAATCCCTGGATAGGGAAGATCCCCTAGAGAAAGGGATGGGAATGACTACTCACTTCAGTATTCTTGCCTGGAGACTCCCATGGGCAGAAGAGCTTGGCAGGCTACTGTCCATGGGGTGGCAAAGAGTCAGACATGGCTGAGACTAAGCACACACACATGATTAAAGCACTAGAATCTAGAAAATAAAAACGCTTCTAAACCAAAATATGTACTTTGGCTATGCATCATGATAGATTCCTCCTAGTATGTAACAGGCTGCCACTGCTGCTGCTGCTAAGTCGCTTCAGTCGTGTCCAACTCTGCGACACCATAGATGGCAGCCCACCAGGTTTCCCCGTCCCTGGGATTCTCCAGGCAAGAACACTGGAGTGGGCTGCCATTTCCTTCTCCAATGCATGCATGCATGCTAAGTCACTTCAGTCGTGTCCGACTCTGTGCGACCCCATAGACAGCAGCTCACCAGGCTTCTCTATCCACGGGATTCTCCAGGCAAGAATACTGGAGTGGGTTGCCATTTCCTTCTCCAGTATGTAACGTAAGCCTATTGAAAAATGAAAGTCAAGGCCGACTCTTTGCAACACCACAGACCGTGGAATTCTCGTTGCCTACCTTTCCCTTCTCCAGGGGATCTTTCCAACTCAGGGATTGAACACAGGTCTCCCACATTGTAGGCAGATTCTTTCCCGGCTGAACCACAGGGAAGCCCAAGAATACTGGAGTGGGTAGCCTATTCCTTTTCCAGTGGATCTTCCCGATCCAGGAATCAAACTGGGGTCTCCTGCATTGCAGGCGGATTCTTTACCACCTGAGTTATCAGGGAGGCCCAACATGGGCCTATTACATTTTTCTATTTTATCTCTTGCAGGAACCTTAAAATGATAACACTGAAATTTATAAAGACCTATAGCTAAGTGAAGTGACAAGAAAGTACTTTTAGGTCTACTCCTTTGTGGAGGTATATTTTTCTTTTTCCTTAATATTCTGGGGAAATTATCATCTGAGAGTGAAAAGTATGGTGAACTCGGATTACAACCACCCCATTCTTGTCCTTGATTTGTTGTTCTCTCATCCCTAGAAACTAGAGAAAATGATTTAAACTGTCAGCCTCTGTTACTCATCCTTAAAATGAAGAGACTGGGCTATTTCTTATTCTAAAACTCAATGAATATTTGTTGACATAGTGAATAAATTTACAAACTGATCTAACATTAATATAAAGCACATTCTTTTCAGGGTGATCTATGGTCTTCTAGTTAGTCCTTTGTTATTGAACTTGGCCAAGTAGAAGCTAAAACTTGTTATGATAATGCTATGACAGAAATTCTCTCATTGGATGCAGGTTGAACTGGAGATCTCTTAGGTTTCTTCTACCTCTGTTAGTCTACAATGTTATCTATATACAAGACACTGTTGTTGGAGCTATTGTTAGGCCATCTTGGTGAAAACTTTAGAAGGAAAGAGAGCACTCAAATAACATATGATATAAAAAAAATTAGCCTCACAAAAATAATAAGTGTGTTGATTGATTCTCCCACTAGATGATAAGTTATATAAAAGGACAGAGACCTTGGCTTTCTTGATTGCCTCTAACACAGTGCCAGTCACACAGTATGTGTTCAGTACATATAGTAGCTGCTTAAAATATTTGCTGAATGAATACATGAATGTATGATATTTGATGACTTGATGCTCTCACATCTTATGGTTTGGTACTTTTTTGATCATGATAATTTTCAGTACTTGGTCAGTTTGGGTAGAACCATAAAGAGGTAATGAAAAGTATGGTGTTTTTAAAAAATTGTTCTTTTAAGGGGCGATTCTAAGATGGCAGAGGAATAGGACAGGGAGAACACTTTCTCCCCCACAAGTTCATCAAAAGATCATTTGAACGCTGAGCAAATACCACAAAACAACTTCTGAACGCTGGCAGAGGACACCAGGCACCCAGAAAGGCAGCCCATTGTCTTCAAAAGGAGGTAGGATAAAATATAAAAGATAAAAAGAAAGACAAAAGAGCTAGGGACAGAGACCCATCCTGGGGAGGGAGTCATAACATAGGAGAAGTTTCCAAATACCAGGAAACCCTCTCACCGGCAGGTCTGTGGGGAGTTTTGGAATCTCAGAGGGCAACATAACTAGGAGGAAAAATAAATAAATAAAATCCATAGATTACACGCCTAACTGCAACTCCCAGCGGAGAAGTAGCCCAGACGCTCGCGCCTGTCACCAGCAAGCGGGGGCTGAACAGGGAGGCATGGGCTGCATTGCTTAGAGTAGGGACCAGGCCTTAGATGGCAATCTGAGGGAGCTAATGTGAGATAGAAACCCAAACCACTGGGTAGCCAGAGAGAGGAAAAAAGAGGAAAGAGAGAGAGAGAGAGAGAGAACTTTCCCACAAAAAGCTCTAACCTAAGGCATTGCCGGCCCACTCACAGAACAAAGGACTGAGCGAATACCAGAGGAGAGCTAGCGAGCAGTGGACCGGCCCATCCCCTGCCAGAGACAGGGAGGCAGGTGGGTGACAGCCAGAGCCAGAAGGCAAGGGGCAAACTCAGCCCCAGAGACAGCATCCTCCACCAAACTGCAAGCAGGCTCCCAGTTGCTAACCAAGTCTTCCTGGGATCCTGGACGGTTGACATCTGCCAGGAGGGTCACAGCCAGAGATCAGCTCCCCAGAGGAGACACACAGCACACCTGAGATGGCACTCCTGCTGCACACCCAGGAAACTGAGCAGCTGGGATGGGAAGATGATAAGACACACTGCCCAACCTGGGGAGAGTGCACTTGCCAAGCACCTAGTTGCCTGAGCTGCTTGGACCTAGGAAGGGCACAAAATGCAGGCCCAACCGAGTCTGTGCCTTTGTGGAGTACCCAAGAACCTGAACGGCTTAGACCTGGGAAGTGCACACAACCCAGGGCCCGCCTTAGACAGTTCCCCTGCAGAGCAACCTGGAGCCTGAGCAGTGTAGACTGGGAAAGCACACACGCCATGAACAAGGGCAAACCCAGTGTGGCCCAGACACTGCGAGCACTCCCCACAAACGCCAGTGATATTAGCTTGCAGTGTTCCTCCCTCCTGTTCCTCCCTCCCCACAGGACAATTGCACAAGTTAGCCTAAATAAATGACCACCTTCACCCCTTTGTGTCAGGGTGGAAGTTAGATACTGAAGAGACTTGCAAACAGAAGAAGCCAAAATAAACAAAGAAGAGGGAACCACTTTGGAAGTGACAGGTGCAACAGATTAAAACCCTGTAGTTAGCATTGGCTACATTGGAAGGGACCTATAGACCTTGAGAAGAAGTATAAGCTGGAACAAGGAACTATCTGAAACTGAACTGACCCCACACTGCTCTCAACAGCCCCAGAGAAATTCCTATATATATTTTACTATTATCATTTTTAAATTTAAGATTTTTTTTAATTTTCAGGTTCTTTATTGCTCCTTTAATTTTCATTTTTAAAACATACTATTAATTTGTAAAAAAAAAAAGACCCTATTTTTAAAGCAAATTTCATATATATATATTTTTTATAACTTTTGCAATTTTGTTTTGTTTTTCAATATTGTATTTTTGAGAGTCTAACCTCTACTCTAGATTTTTAATCTTTGCTTTTTGGTATTTGCTATCAATTTTGTACCTTTAAGAATCCAACCTTCAGTACCCATTTTTACTTAGGAGTGTGATTACTGGCTTGACTACTCTCTCCCCTCTAGACTCTCCTTTTTCTCCCCCAGGTCACCTCTATCTCATCCCTCCCCCTTCTCTTCTCTACTTAACTCTGTGAATCTCTTTGGGTGTTCCAGGCTGTGGGGAACACTTAGGGAACTGATCACTGGCTACATTGGTCTCTCCTTTTGACTCCCCCTCCTCTCCTCCTGGTCACCTCTATCTCCTTCCTCACTCTTCTCTTCTCTATGGAATTCCGTGAACTTCTCTGAGTGTTCCAGACTGTGGAGAGCAAATGGGGAGTTGATTACTGGCTAGATTGTTCTCTCTCCTTTGATTTCCCCTCTTCTCCTCCTGGTCACCTCTATCACCCTCCTCCCTCTTCTCCTCTCCATGTAACTCTGTGAACCTCTCTGGGTGTCCCTCACTGTGGAGAACCTTTTCACCTTTACCTTAGATGTTTTATCATTGGTGCTGTATGGATGGAGAAGTCTTGAGGCTACTGGAAGAATAAGACTGAAAGCCAGACGCAGGAGGCTTGAATCCAAAACTTGAGAAGACCAAAAAACTCCTGACTCCAGGGAACATTAATTGACAAGAGCTCATCCAAAAGCCTCCATACCTACACTGAAACCAAGCTCCACCCAAGAGCCAACAATATTCAGAGCAAGACATACCAAGCTAATTCTCCAACAATGCAGGAACATAACCCTGAGCACAAAAATACAGGTGGTCAAAAGTCGCACCAAAACCATAGACAACTCAAAACTCACTACTGTACACTTCACTGCACTCCAGATAGAAGAGACCCAGCCCCAACCACCAGAATATCGATGCAAGCTTCCCTAAGTAGGAAACCTTGACAAGCCACTCATTGAACGCCACCCACAGTGAGGAACCTCCACAATAAAGAGGAACCACAAACTTCCAGCATATAGAAAGGCCACCCCAAACACAGCAACCTAAACAAGATGAAAAGGCAGAGAAATATTCATCAGGTAAAGGAACATGATAAAAGCCCACCAAACCAAACCAAAGAGGAGGAGATAGTGAGTCTACCTGAAAAAGAATTCAGAATCATGATAGTAAAACTGATCCAAAATCTTGAAAACAAAATGGAATTACAGATAAATAGTCTGGAGACTAGGATTGAGAAGATGCAAGAAAAGTTTAACAAGGACCTAGAAGAAATAAAAACGAGTCAATCAATAATGAATAATGCAATAACTGAGATCAAAAGCACTTTGGAGGGAACCAACAGTAGAATAACTGAGGCAGAAGATAGGATAAGTGAGGTGGAAGATAGAATGGTGGAAATAAATGAAGCAGAGAGGAAAAAAGAATCAAAAGAAATGAGAAAAATCTCAGAGACCACTAGGACAATGTTAAATGCCCCAACATTCGAACCATAGGAGTCCCAGAAGAAGACAAAAAGAAAGGCCATGAGAAAATACTCGAGGAAATAATAGTTGAAAACTTCCCTAAAATGGGGAAGGAAATAGTGACACAAGTCCAAGAAACCTAGGGAGTCCCAAACAGGACAAACCCAAGGCAAAACACCCCAAGACACATATTAATCAAATTAACAAAGATCAAACACAAAGAGCAAATATTAAAAGCAGCAAGGGAGAAACAACAAATAACTCACAAGGGGATTCCCATAAGGATAACAGCTGACCTTTCAATAGAAACTCTTCAGGCCTGAAGGGAATACTTAAAGTGATGAAAGAGAAAAACCTACGACCCAGATTACTGTACCCAGAAAGGATCTCATTCAGATATGAAGGAGAAATCAAAAGCTTTACAGACAAGCCAAAGTTGAGAGAATTCAGCACCACCAAACCAGCTCTTCAACAAATGCTAAAGGATCTTCTCTAGACAGGAAACACAGAAAGGTTGTATAAACGTGAACCCAAATCAACAAAGTAAATGGCAACAGGGCCATACTTATCAATAATTACCTTAAATGTAAATGGGTTGAATGCCCCAACCAAAAGACAAAGACTGGCAGAATGGACACAAAACCCCTATATATGATACAAGACTCCTATATATGCTGTCTACAAGAGACCCACCTCAAACCTAGGGACACATACAGACTGAAAGTGAAGGGCTGGAAAAAGATATTCCACACATATAGAGATCAAAAAGAAAGCAGGAATAGCAATACTCATATTAAATAGACTTTGAAGTAATGGCCGTGAAAAGAGACAAAGAAGGACACTACACGATGATCAAAGTGTCAATCCAAGAAGAAGATATAACAATTATAAATATATATGCACCCAACATAGGAGCACCACAATATGCAAGGCAAATACTAACAAGTATGAAAGGAAAAATTAACAATAACACCATAATAGTGGGAGACTTTAGTACCCCACTCACACCTATGGATAGATCAACTAAACAGAAAATTAGCAAGGAAGCACAAACTTTAAATGATAAAATGGACCAGTTAGACCTAATTGATATCTATAGGACATTTCACCCTATAACAATGAATTTCACCTTTTTCTCAAGTGCACAAGGAACATTCTCCAGGCTAAATCACATCCTGGGCCATAAATCTAGCCTTAGTAAATTCAAAAAAACTGCAATCATATCAAGCAGCTTTTCTTATCACAATGTGTAAGATTAGATGTCAACTATAGGAAAAAAAAAACTATTAAAAATACACACATATGGAAGCTAGACAACACGCTGCTGAATAACCAACAAATCACAAAAGAAATCAAAATATGCATAGAAACGAATGAAAATGAAAACACAACAATCCAAAACCTATGGGATTCAGCAAAAGCAGTGCTAAGGGGAAGGTAGCAATACAAGCCTACCTCAAGAAACAGGAGAAAAATAAAATAAATAACCTAACTCTACACCTAAAGCAACTAGGAAAAAAAAAAAAAAGAAAGAAATGAAGCACCCCAGGGTTAGTAAAAGGAAAGAAATCATAACAATTAGGGCAGAAATAAATGCAAAAGAAACAAAGGAGACCATAGCCAAAATCAACAAAGCTTAAAACCTGGTTCTTTGAGAAGATAATAAAATGGACAAACCATTAGCCAGATTCATAAAAAAAAAAAAAAAGGAGAAGAATCAAATCAACAAAATTAGAAATGAAAATGAAGAAATCACAACAGACAACACAGAAATACAAAGGATCATAAGAGACTACTATCAGCAACTATATACCAATAAAATGGACAACGTGGAAGAAATAGACAAATTCTTAGAAAATTATAACTTTCCAAAACAGAACCAGGAAGAAATAGAAGATCTTAACAGACCCATCACATGCACAAAAATCGAAACTGTAATCAGAAATCTTCCAGCAAAGAAAAGCCCAGGACCAGATGGCTTCACAGCTGAATTCTACCAAAATTTAGAGACGAGCTAACACCTATCCTACTCCAACTCTTCCAGAAAATTTCAGAGGAAGGCAAACTTCCAAACTCATTCTATGAGGCCCCCATCACCTTAATACCAAAACTAGACAAAGACACCATCAAAAAAGAAAACTACAGGCCAATATCACTGATGAACATAGATGCAAAAATCCTCAACAAAATTCTAGCAAACAGAATCCAACAACACATTAAAAAGATCATACATCATGACCAAGTGGGCTTTACCCCAGGGATGCAAGAATTCTTCAATATTCACAAATCAATCAATGTGATACACCACATTAACCAATTGAAAGATAAAAACCATATGATTATCTCAATAGATGCAGAGAAAGCCTGTGACAAAATTCAGCAACCATTTATGAGAAAAATCCTCCAGAAAGCAGGAATAGAAGGAACACACCTCAACATAATAAAAGCTATATATGATAAACCCACAGCAAACATTATCCTCAATGGTGAAATTTGAAAGCATTTCCCCTAAGATCAGGAACAAGACAAGAATGCCCACTTTCACCACTACTATTCAACATAGTTTGGGAAATTTTAGCCACAGCAATCAGAGAGGAAAAAGAAAGAAAAGGAATCCAGATAGGAAAAGAAGAAGTAAAACTCTCACTGTTTGCAAATGACATGATCCTCTACATAGAAAACCCTAAAGACTCCACCAGAAAATTACTAGAGCTAATCAATGAATATAGTAAAGTTTCAGGATATAAAATTAACACACAGAGATCCCTTGCATTCCTATACACTAACAATGAGAAAACAGAAAGAGAAATGAAGCAAACAATTTCATTCATCATTGCAATGAAAAGAATAAAATACTTGGGAATATATCTACCTAAAGAAACAAAAGACCTATATATAGAAAACTATAAAACACTGATGAAAGAAATCAAAGAAGACACAAATAGATGGAGAAATATACCATGTTCATGGATCAGAAGAACCAATACAGTGAAAATGTATATACTACCCAAAGCAATCTATAGATTCAATGCAATCCCTATCAAGCTACCAATGGTATTCTTCACAGAACTAGAACAAATAATTTCACAATTTGTATGGAAATACAAAAAACCTTGAATAGCCAAAGCAATCTTGAGAAAGAAGAATGGAACTAGAGGAATCAACCTGCCTGACTACAGGCTATACTACAAAGCTACAGTCATCAAGACAGTATGGTACTGGCACAAAGACAGAAACATAGATCAATGGAACAAAATAGAAAGCCCAGAGATGAATCCATGCACCTATGAACACCTTATCAAAGGAGGCAAGAATATACAATGGAGAAAAGACAATCTCTTTAACAAGTGGTGCTGGGAAAACTGGTCAACCACTTGTAAAAGAATGAAACTAGAACACTTTCTAACACCGTACACAAAAATAAACTCAAAATGGATTAAAGATCTAAATGTAAGACCAGAAACTATAAAACTCCTAGAGGAGAACATAGGCAAAACCCTCTCTGATGTAAATCATAGCAGGATCCTCTATGACCCACCTCCAAGAGTAATGGAAATAAAAGCAAAAATAAACAAATGAGACCTAATTAAACTTAAAAGCTTTTGCACAACAAAGGAAACTATAAGCAAGGTGAAAAGACAGCCTTCAAAATGGGAGAAAATAATAGCAAATGAAGCAACTGACAAAGAATTAATCTCAAAAACATACAAGCAGCTCATGCAGCTCAATTCCAGAAAAATAAGCGACCCAAACAAAAAGTGGGCCAAAGAACTAAACAGACATTTCTCCAAAGAAGACATACAGATGGCTAACAAACACATGACAAGATGCTCAATATCACCCATTATCAGAGAAATGCTATCAAAACCGCAATGAGGTACCATCTCACGGTGGTCAGAATGGCTGCTATAACAGCCTACAAACAATAAATGCTGGAGAGGGTGCAGAGAAAAAGGGAACCCTCTTACACTGTTGGTGGGAATGCAAACTAGTACAGCCACTACGGAGAACAGGGTGGAGATTCCTTAAAAAACTGGAAATAGAACTGCCATATGATCCAGCAATCCCTCTCCTGGGCATACACACCGAGGAAACCAGAATTGAAAGATATGCATGTACCCCAATGTTCATTGCAGCACTGTTTACAATAGCCAGGACATGGAAGCTACCTAGATGTCCATTGGCAGACGAATGGATAAGAAAGCTGTGGTACATATACACAATGGAATATTACTCAGCTATTAAAAAGAATGCATTTGAATCAGTTCTAAAGAGGTGGATGAAACTGGAGCCTATTATACAGAGTGAAGTAAGCCAGAAAGAAAAACACCAATACAGTATATTAACGCATATATATGGAATTTAGAAAGATGGTAATGATGACCCTATATGCGAGACAACAAAAGAGACACAGATGTAAAGAACAGACATTTGGACTCTGTGGGAAAAGGCGAGGGTGGGATGATTTGAGACAATAGCATTGAAACATGTATATTACCATATGTGAAATAGATCGCCAGTCCAGGTTCGATGCATGAGATAGGGTGCTCAGGGCTGGTGCACTGGGATGACCCTGAGGGATGGGATGGGGAGGGAGGTGGGAGGGAGGTTCAGGATGGGGCACACATGTTCACCCATGGCTGATTCATGTGAATGTATGGCAAAAAACACCACAATATAGGAAAGTAATTAGCCTCCAAATAAAATAAATTAAAAAATTCAAAAAAATTTAAAAATTATTCTTTAAATACACACTTTTTTCTGTTTTTATTGGGCAGCATGTGTGTGCCTGTTAAGCTGCTTCAGTTGTGTCTGACTCTTTGCAATGCTATGGACTATAGCCCACCAGGCTCCCCTGTCCATGGGATTTCCAGGCAAGAATACTAATACACAAACAGACAACAAATACATGAATAGTTAAATCATGTAATAAAGAACCATTCAGAATGAGCACTTAGTTAAACTTTCTTCTTATATGTTTTGATCTTCATTATGCTTTTATTTTCAGATAAACTTGGAGGACATCAGAGATCAATGAAAATCAAAATCTGTACTGCCTTTATGCAGTACTGATAACCAACTAGGAAACATAATAAGACAAAAAGGTTTCATTCAAAATATCAATGAACTTTTAAAGTACCTGTAAGTAAATTTTAAAAATAAATAAAGATCACTGTCTAGAAGTTATTGAGGACATAATAACTGGAAATACCTACTATACTCATTATAAAAATGTCAGTTCTCCACCAAATTAATCTGCAAATTAAATGCAATTTTAATAGATACCCAATATCATTTTTCTTGGAACTAAAAAAATTAATTCCAATGTTCATCTAGAAGAATAAAACCCAAGAAATAAGACAAATGGGAAAAGAAGACTATGATAAGGGAACAGGTGCTATAAGATTTCAAGATATATTTTAAAGCTGTAATAATTTAAAAATTGATGTATTGGCACAGAGATAGACAAATGATAAAAGGAATACACTAGTGCCCTGAAATATTTTCATGTACATAAGAAAATTTGGCAGGATGACAGATGTACCATTGTAAATCTGTAGAAATGAATGCAACTCAGTCATGATGTATTATCTTTCTCATATATTGTTGAATTTGGTAATGCTTTCTCATAAAAGTGTACCAGGTTTTTTTTTTTCATACATGGTAAATTTTTAAATCATTAATTTTGATTCTTAAAGTCAGATTATAGGAATATCCAGGAATATATCTTCTTGAATCAATTAAGTAAGCTACAGTTTTCTAGGTACTTGTCTATTTTACCTAGATTTTCAAATTTATTGGCATAAAGATTTCTTAATTACCCTCTTGCCATTTATTCTAGCTTTATTGAAATATAATTGACATACAACATTATGTAAGTTTAAGATGTACAACCTGTTGATTTGATAGACATATACTGCAAAATGATTACCACCATAACTTTAGCTAACACCTGCATCATACAATTACCATTTTTTTGTCATGAGAACATTTAAGATTTATCCTCTTAACAACTTTCAAGAATATATTACAGTATTGTTAACTATAGTCACCATGGTTGCATAGTATCACCAATTCAATGGACATGAACTTAGGCCCATGATTTACATTAAATCTCCAGAATTTATTCATCATATAACTGGAGGAAGTTTGTACCCTTTGATTAACATGCCCCCATTTTCCCCACCCCTTAGTACCCGGTAACTGCTATTCTACTCTGTTTCTGTGAGTTTGGCTTTTTTAGATCCCACATATAAATTATGTCATGGTATTTTCCTTTCTCTGTCTCTTATCAATCTTTCTCTGTCTCTTATCAATATTTCACTTAGCATAATGCCTTCAATAATTTCTAAGGATGCTGACTGAAACATTGCATTTAATTGTGAAAATATCAGATGTCCATAAGCCAGAGAATTCTCTGGATTAATTAATATTATAATTAATTTAATAATTAATTAATATCTGAATTAATATATGATATAATTAACATTGTATTCCCCTATCATATTTTATAATATATATTAATTAATAATGAATTAATTTTGGTATATTACAATGGAAAATACAGCAGTAAAAATTAATGAACTGAATCTACACATGTCAACATGGATGAACATCATAAACATAATAAGTGAGACAACCAAGTTCCAGAAATCTATATACATATGAAATCATTCTTATATATTTAGAAATGAGCACATATGCATACATGTTGAAAAAATAAGAAAACATGGACTGCAGAGAAAGCAAATTCATGATGGGGATTGCCTCTGAGGAAGGGATTTGGTACTGCAGAGTAAAGCACAGGGAAATTCAACTTTGTAATGTTTTATTTCTTTAAAAAAGTCTGAAGTAAACATGAGTATCCATTCAAGTGGGATATTTTACTTTTTATTAAAATTGTGGTGATAATAATAATAAACAAATGTTATGAGATAGAAAAAAGGCTTTTCAACACTTATAAGCATAGCAGTGTGACTAGAACACAATTAAAGAGGGATGGAGCTTCCTAGGTGGCAGTAGTGGTAAAGAACCCACCTGCCAATGCAGGAGACATGGGTTCCATCCCTGGGTTGGGAACGTACCTTGGAGGAGGGCATGGCAACCCACTCCAGTATTCTTGCCTGTAGAATCCCATGGACAGAGGAGCCTGGTGGACTACAGTCCATGGGGGTCACAAAGAGTCGGACATGACTGAAGCGACTTAGCACACACACACACACAGAGTGTCAGGAGACAGTGGTTGTAGAGATAGGCAACCACCAATCAATGTAGTTTTTTGAGGCCATGGTAAGAAGTTCCTGCTTTATTTGCTTTTACTCATTGAAAAACTATCTTTGTCAAAGGAAATATGAATAAAATCTCGTGCTCAGTCATACAAACAGTAGTAGAAATCTTGCCCACTCTGGGGCAGGGGCATCTCAGTTTGATTCCTTGCCCATTTCTCTGCATGCTTTCTCTTTGGAAGGCAGTGAAAGCACTCTATGAAGTAACATTTTTTTCCATTTTATATACTTGTGTCCATGCTTAGTCACTTCAGTAGTGTCTGACTCTCTGCGACCATGGCCCGCCAGGGTCGTCTGTCCATAGGATTCTCCAGGCAAGAATACTGGAGTGGGTTGCCATTTCCTTCTCCAGTGATAAAGTATGAAGTGAGTGAAGTGAAGTCACTCAGTCATGTCTGACTCTCTGCGACCCCATGGACTGTAGCCTACCAGGCTCCTCCGTCCATGTGATTTTCCAGGCAAGAGTACTGGAGTGGGTTGCCATTTCCTCCTCCGATTTTATATACTTACTAACATACAAAGTCAAATGAATGAAAAAGTAGGATGAAAGAATAAATAGAATAAATAAATGGCTAAGGATATGGTCTCAGGAATCAAACACCCTGAGGCTGAATCTCAAATCTACTATGCTGTGTGACTTTGCACAAGTTAATTTTTTGAAATTGTTTCCCCCATCTCTTAGTGGCAATAATAATGGTATCTACCCCACAGGATATTTTAAGTATGATATTAGAAAGCATATGTGAAAATGTCCAATATATTATTGAACATCTAATAAATACCAGTGGTCATGTATGGATGTGAGAGTTAGTCTATAGAGAAAGCTGAGCACTGAAGAATTGATGCTTTTGAACTGTGGTGTTGGAGATGATTCTTTCTTTTTTTTTTTTTTTTGGAGAAGATTCTTGAGAGTCCCTTGGACTGCAAGGAGATCCAACCAGCCCATCCTAAATGAGATCAGTCCTGGGTGTTCACTGGAAGGACTGATGTTGAAGCTGAAGCTCCAATACTTTGGCCACCTGATGCGAAGAGCTGACTCATTTGAAAAGACCCTGATGCTGGGAAAGATTGAGGGCAGGAGGAGAAGGGGATGACAGAGGATGAGATGGTTGGATGGCATTACCGACTCAATGGACACAGGTTTGGGTGGACTCCGGGAGTTGGTGATGGACAGGGAGGCCTGGCATGCTGCGGTTCATGGGGTTGCAAAGAATCAGACACGACTGAGCGACTGAACTGAACTGAATAAGTACTCAAAAGATGCTTTATTATTACATTTATAACTTATTATTGCTAACAAAAAAAAAAATAAAGTAGGGGACAGAGTTCACTAGGTGGGATGGGAGGTGGAGACTAGGAAAGCCAGTAAAGACTTTAATCAGGATTTTACATTTCAGCTGAGTTGTGACAGATTAAGAAGAGTTCACTAGGCAGGAGGAAATAGGCAGTGGGCAGTATTCTAGCAAACAGCATGTTTAAAAGTATGGAGGAATAGAAATGGTGTGATGGTTCATTGGACAGAATGTACAAGTATATATGAGAGAATATAAAAATAGAGAAACAGATTTACTCTAAGTTGTGAAGAGCTTTTTATTATGTTGGAGTAAGGAGTTCAAATCTAACCCTGAGAGTAACAAGGAGCCCATAGAAGTTTATAAGCAGGAGAGTAACATAAGGTTTTGAGAATGATAACTATTCCAAGGGGTATCTTTTAGTCAAGGATAGGCCTAGACAACATTGTGAAATGGGTATAGTTTAAATTCTCCTCCACACTTGCCTGTTGGCCTCTCTTTTATCATCCTCTTTCCAGACATGACTAGTGTGGCCATGCTTCCTTAGATCTAGCAAGCCCATTTTCCCTGGTCAGGATAGATATCCTCATTACATGGACATTAGGCTTCCCTGGTGGCTCAGGCAGAAAAGAATCCACCTGCAATGCAGGAGACCCGGGTTCAATCCCTGGGTCAGGAAGATACTCTGGAGAAGGAAATGGCAACCCACTCCAGCATTCTGGCCTGGAGAATTCCATGGACAGAGGAGCCTGGCAGGGTACAGTCCTGTAAAGTAAGCTCCAGGAGATAAAGTATGATCTAAATGACTGTTATGTCCCCAGAACCTCACACAATACCTATCATATTACATGAGTCACTGAGTGTTCATGGCCTGTTACATGAATGGATGGATAAAGAGCAGGAAGTATTCCATGCTTTTTTGTGGGGTGGTGGTGCAGTGAGAGTCCCATGGACAGAGGAGTCTAGCAGGCTACAGTCCATGGGCTCACAAAGAGTCAGACACTACTGAGCAACTTTCACACACAATGAAATATATGATTAAGACGTGAGTTTGTCTCTTATAGTGATGGCAAAATCAAAAATTGAACATTAGCACGTGATCACTTGTGTAGTCATGAATTCATTGTCTTACAAGCAGGTCTTGGATTTAAGAGAAAAAAAAAGAAAG